>NC_089741.1:23961491-23968991 GCF_040412425.1 Macrobrachium rosenbergii
TATGTTTGATGATTGGAGGGTGGATGATCAACATATCAATTTGCAGCCCTCTAGCCTCAGTAGTTTTTAAGATCTGAGGGCGGACAGAAAAAGTGCGGACGGACAGACAAAGTCGTCACAACAGTTTTCTTCTACAGAAAACTAAAAGACTAGGTAACGTGTATTTTTTTCATTTTATAATTGAGTAGTACATGTCACTGTGTAATGAAAAGCAGGTGATGAATAGCACATTTGCAATATGCCTAATTTGTGTGATTTCATATAGCTACTACCTATTTTTTTTATTTCTAAGTGCACTCTGCCTTATTGGTCAGAATTTTTAAAAATACATGTGCTTTAACGTTTACAATTTAGATGCTGTTCATATTCTCACCAAGTATTCTGTTAACGTTCGCTACTAGAAGAACGAATAGTTAGAAAAAACAGAAACATTATTCAGAGATTTTTTTCCCTTTTCATAACACTATTAATAAGACAACTTCGACAGAAGGTTTGATCCGGAACACCAGCAACATTAATAACAATAAAAACAACAACTTAAGATACCAATATTGGAAGTAGGGTAACTTCATGGACTCACGTTATTTAAGAACTGCAAGATATTAGCGTGCAAAAGCAATAACTGGGAACAAAAGAAAAAAAGAAAAGCTTTTTGACCAAAACTTTATTTCCTCTTGCTAGTTATTTCTTCTCCAGTCTGGTAACAGGGACAGTTTCTCTCACACCACCTGGTTAAGTGACCAAAAAATTTCTATATCCCATTTACTGCTATCTAGTTCATTATCACCTGTTTCCTGTTAACCAGGTGAGATTCTTCTTCAATCCACCACTAACCAGATTTATATCTCGTACTTCCTGGTAACCAGGTAAAATTCATCCGCCATTCCAGAATAACCCTAAAACATTTATTTCCCACATCCTGGTAACCAGCAAAAAAACCTCCTCTCCCATCTACAAACCAGTCACAATTCACCATCATCCATCGCCTCGTAACAGAAATGATTTATCTCACACATCCTATTTCATCTGCCGTCCACAAGTAAGAAAAAGATCCGACATCTTGCCGCCTGGTAAAATTGAGAATATATCTCCCATTTCCTGGTACCAAATACAGTTCCTCTCTTACCTTTAATGGGCCTATGAAATTGTCCCTCCTCCTTGTGGGACCCGGTAAATTTACTCTCCCGTTTCCGGCATCCAGTTAAGTTCCACTTCCGTTTACAGCTCTTCAATAAAATTCCTCTTTCTTTTCCTTTCTGGTAACCACCGAATTGAACTGAATACAGAATTGAGGCCAAAGGCCAAGCACTGGGACCTATGAGGTCATTCAGCGCTGAAACGGAAATTAACAGTGAAAGGTTTGAAAGGTGTAACAGGAGGAAAACCTCGCAGCTGCACTATGAATCAATTGTTAGGTGAGGGTGGAAAGTAAGATGGAAGAAAGAGAATATGAAAGGCGGTACGGTAAAAGAAACGAAAGGGGTTACAGCTAGGGGCCGAAGGCTCGCTGCAAAGAGCCTTATGTAATGCCTACAGTGCACCGCACAAGGTGCACTGACGGCACTAACCCCCAACGGGGAGTAACCACTGAGATACTTCTTGGTCCCCCTAGCACACCCAGTACAGGCGAAGGGACTTACCTTCTTGGCTTGGGTCGTATAATCTCGTGTCCAGGATCGTTGTTCGAACCCCAGTATTGATCGGCGTCGCGAAATTCCGGGATGGGGTGCGGCCCCCCTGGCTGTGCCCCAGCCATCCTTACTCCATCCCTCCTGGAAAAGAAGTTGAATAAATTATAATTAATAACTGGAAATGTACCGAAAAAAAGAAGCATTGTGAGTATATAAAATTACGCAAGTGATGCAAGACAAACTTGCACAATTCCACGCAAACATGGGCGCGCGCGCAAACACACACACGAATACATATCTATCTAATATATATATATATATATATATATATATATATATATATATATATATATATATATATATATATATATATATATATCCTTACACCCTCTCTCCTTAGAAAGAGAAGATACTTAAGCGTTAACAATCCGTTTCTCAGCAAGTATTTTTTTTTTGTGTGAATGTGACCCAGTAAAATCGACCAACTACAACTTATTTAGTTCACCACTTAAAGCACTCGTCCGCTCCCGGGAATCGAAGCCCAGCCCTCCCACAGGTGACACGGGAACCATAACCCCATAGCCACTTAACCACATTATGCATGCGTGGATGCTCTTCCAGGTAAAAAATATAAGTATAAATAAAAGAGGTAATGCCATTTTAACTGAAGGCTAACTGGTTAAGCAACCAAATACCCTCACCGGATAATGGCCTTGAAGGAAACTGTAAAGAAAGAAAAACAATTTACGGTTTAATACTTTACGAAAGGCACTTCGACACAAGTCAATATTAAGTGAGAAAGAAATGAAATGAAATGAAACTATTTATGCAACAAACTCACTGACCTTTCGCGGCAGTGTTCGAAGCAATTTTCAAAAACAGATGCGTTTCATGATATCCATTTGATCAAAGGAACTCAAATGCGTGAACACCCGAACATACTAGTCCAGACAAACAACGCAAAACAAGTCAAATATAACATCAAATCCGTGGAGTGAGAGAGAGAGAGAGAGAGAGAGAGAGAGAGAGAGAGAGAGAGAGAATAATCTCAAGATAAAAAGTAACTGTTCATTAACCAGATGATAGCAAGAAAGGGGTATATGACTCAATGAGAGAGAGAGAGAGAGAGAGAGAGAGAGAGAGAGAGAGAGAGAGAGAGAGAGAGAGAGAGAGAGACTTTTAATTATAATCGCGTCCTAAATGAGTAAGCATAAGAAGGATGAGGCTAAAGCGTGACGGTAAAGAGTACTTGATAGGACATAGAAGGAGAGAAATTATGGGCAATTATAAAATAATTAATGAGCTCTAATGACAGTAGTGTAGTGTGGGACCGAGAGGTCATCTGATCGCGAGAGAGAGAGAGAGAGAGAGAGTGAGAGAGAGAGAGAGAGAGAGAAAATGTGGGGAAGGAAGGAAGACGAACAATTGCATTAAATGTCAGAAGAAAAGTGGAAAGGACGCATCCAGAGAGAGAGAGAGAGAGAGAGAATGTCGGGAAGGAAGATTTGAACAACTGTATTAAAAATCAGTCGAGAAGCAGAAAGGAAGTAGAGAGAGAGAGAGAGAGAGAGAGAGAGAGAGAGAGAGAGAGAGAGAGAGAATGGGTGCAGGGGGTAAAGTGCTAGATAAAATGGAAACATGCATGAAAAATTAAATGGAAAAGACGAACATACAAAATATAAAGATGTAAGAGTGAGGGGGCGGGCTAAGGTGATTTTGGTCCATGAAGACGTAACAGAAATGACTATGTATAAAACTGAAAGGGAAGGATGACAAGAACACCAATGAGACAGAATTATATTAACTTCATAGAAAATGATTAGACCATTAAAGAAGTAACAAAGATACAATGAGAGTGGTATTATCGGTATTATCACTGGAAAGAAGGGACAGACGACGCTTAAGGTTATATAAGGGCCAGGTAACGACCAATACTGCGAGGAGGGGAGAGGAACCGATCAAGTTGTAGAAATAAACAGAGGTATTTTAGGCCAAGAGGTTAGATAGGAAAGTTGATAATGGGAATAAAGCTATTGAGAGAGAGAGAGAGAGAGAGAGAGAGAGAGAGAGAGAGAGAGAGAGGACTCCGATTCGTAATTACAATGATCTGAAGCGTTCACAACACCAATTCAGCCTGGATGCGCTACGGAGTCTCCATGGAAATGTCGCTTTAAAAGCAAGACGCTGAAAGCTAGAAAACAAGGTAAACCTAAAGGCTAACGTGAGGAACAGAATAAGGGGAAAGACCCACTTGCTATTTTCACGTTATAGAGGAAACAGGCTGTTAAGATTGAGGCTACCCTGGTACCTCGTAACTTGATATTAGTATTATTATTGTTATTAGTTGCGGTACTAATAACAGCTTGGAGGAACCGTAACAGTAGTAGAAATATTGGAGAAGTTTGACAGTTCGGTAGGAAGAACGCTGCGGTGCCGCAGGCAGCGTGCTCTGAGCGGCACACTGTCGGCAATACGATAAGGTCTTCAGAGCGTCACTTCTCAGTCTACGGTTGCCTTTACTCTTTCAACTTTGCCTTGCTCAAACTGAACACTTCTGAATTAAACAAATCCTTCGGATCAGCGCTAGGGCACTCTAAAATTACAACTAGGTAGTTGCGCTAAATCACTTTATCATAATAAGAATTTGCTTATTTATACTTCTCAGAACACCCATTCTTTCTCTCTCTCTCTCTCTCTCTCTCTCTCTCTCTCTCATTGCAAAAAAAAAACACTGTCATCTAATATTCAACAAGGCGTTAAGAAAAAAGCACAATTCATTTTTTAATCGTTTCCATGATATTAGCCTTTCTCTCTCTCTCTCTCTCTCTCTCTCTCTCTCTCTCTCTCTCTCTCTCTCTCTCTCTCTCTCTCTCTCTCTCTCTCTAAGTTCAGTGCCAATGCTTTTACAAGAAATCAGAGTTCAATAACATTTAAATATATAAATATTCCAAAAATAGCAAGAGAGAAAAACTATTGTCCTAGAAACCAATACGCATTAAGTTAGCATCAAACGAGCTATCGCCCCCCAAAAAAAAAACTTGCATTTTGAAAACAATCAAAATTTCCAAAGAAAAAGCTGCATGGATCTCAAAATAATTGCAAATAGCTTGCGAGCGTGCGTGAATGTCTGTGCATGTACTCGTAAATTATGTTAATCATTTGCAGGCATCCAGAAACGTAAAGTATCTGTGTAATTACACTTATGTGCTATAAGTGTTCATATGTATAGATAAGCAAACGGATGGATATAGAGGATCAGCTCATATATTATATATATATATATATATATATATATATATATATATATATATATATATATATATATATATATATATATATATATATATATATATATATATTTATAATTATATATATATATATATATTTATAATTATATATATATATATATATATATATAGAGAGAGAGAGAGAGAGAGAGAGAGAGAGAGAGAGAGAGAGGACCGCTGAAACACGATGATTCATCTTCAAAAGAGAAAACTGTATTAAATTCAGGTCATCCAGCATCACCTACCCAAATAAAGAAAAAGAAAGAGGTCTTGGTGACTGGTCAGTTCCAGAGGAGCCACTCCCTCCCAACCCCTCCCTCCCCCCTCCTCTACCCTCCCATCGGACTGGCTGCCAGTTCCTCGTCACATGGCCACGAAGTGTCTTGTTCGGGATGACAGCCGGGGAAGACGTTCCAGCACAGGTTCCAGGAGGCGAGAAAAAAAGTTCCGCCAGTGTCCATGATTGCTGTTAATAGGCATCATCGCTCAGCCAATCAATTCCTTACTATGATCACTGTTCGATGACGTGAGTCCCACTCATGAACATTTTTACTTACATTCTCAATTACTTTCGATAATCGTTATTGACAAGGATTGTCAATAAGTAGTATCGCTAGATTACGTGAGGTCCTATTACCGCTTGGCTACCGAAGTCCATTCGATAGTTGCTGTTATGTAATGCAAGTCCCGTTCAAAATAATCCCCGGAAAGGCTATTTCACAGTCCTGTAGACAGTCGCCAGTCTCGTCAATAATCTTCATAGCTTGACTTTTCCGGAAGCCCTTTGCATAGTTACAAGTCCTGTTCAGAATAAAACACAGAATTTAAGACAAAGGCAAAGCGCTGGGACCTATGAGGCTATTCAGCGCTGAAAAGGAATCTGATAGTAAAAAGATTTTAAAAGGTGAAACAGAAGGAAAACCTGGCAGTTGAACTATGAATCAATTATTAGGAGAGAGTGGAAAGCAAGATGGAAGAAAGAGAATATGAACTGAAGTACAGTAATAAGAATGAAAAGGGTTACAGCTAGGGGCTGAAGGGACGCTGCAAAAAACCTTAAGTAATGCCTACAGTGCGCCGCAGGAGTTGCACTGAAGGCACTACCCACCTACGGGGGCAATTCATGTTCATAATCATCACCACCTGGATATTTTACAAGTCCCTTGGAGAGTCACATGTCCTGTCAATAATATTATTGTTTGGCTGTTTTAAAATCCATTGTACAAGCAGCGGATATTTGCAAGTCCCATCTAAAATCAACACTGGTTGGCCATTATAAATTCCCTTGTACAGAAGTCAGGCCAACACATTTTCATCATTACTTGGCTATTTACGCCTTCAGTACTATTTCATGCATCATCGGTTACCTATTTATATGTCATTTCACATTAACGAGTCCCATCAATAATCAGCAGTGGTTAGCAACTGTAGAGGCCGTTGGTAAGTCCCACGTCCATCGATAGTCATTATTTCTACAATCGCTTTTACATAACGCAAGTCCCGTCATGAACAGTCATCCCCTTCTATTCAAAAATCCTTTGCTAGTTGCAGGTCCAGTCAGTAATCGGTGTAAGATATCTAACGCAATTACCATTAACAAATACCTGTCATTTAAAAGTGCTAAGGATACTTGGACGCTTGTCTATAATAACCATCGCTCGGCATTGTAAGTCCTATCAATGGACGCAGTTAGATGGAGGATGTCCCGTCAGTAAATTTTATCACTTAGGTTTATTTTGTGGGTCCTCTGGATATCTCCAAGTCATGCCAGTAATCATCGTCGCAATTCCTGTATATTTACGGCCACTGCTATTCAGGTCCTTCTGATGCCTGTAAGGCCTGTCAATAATCCTCATAGCTAGGCAACTTAATTTCTTCCGATAATACTGTCACACAATAATTATCACTACTGAAACATTCCTTTGGCTAGCTGCAAGTCCTGTCAATAACAATCACTGCTCGGCTGTACAAGTCCTTCCGATAACCAACTTTCCGTTGCTAATGCTCAGGTTCCATTCGCGGCGCTGATATATCTGAAAACGAGATTCATCTCAATAACCACTGCACCAATCTAAGCGCTTGCGGAAGAGGTGAAGAGCCTGAGTTATCTGTCTTAAATACCCTTTAGGTTCATTCAAAAATCAAGGTACTCAATACATGGGCTTAAACACTTCACGCCCTTCGTTAGAACTGAAATTTCATAAAAAAAAAAAGCCGCTTGATTACGAAGCAAGTGGCATTTGCCAATTTTATAAATTTAAGAAGTCTTTTCGACTTTGGGGAACTTGGCAGTTGGGAAATGATATTTTCAGAAATTGGAATCTATAAATTGCTGACCTTTTCGGCTTGTCCCAGAATATATCCAATAATAATAATAATAATAATAATAATAATAATAATAATAATAATAATAATAATAATAATAATAATAATAATAATTATTATTATTATTATTATTATTATTATTATAAAGCATGGTAGAAATGAATGTGTGAAAGGTTCAGGTAAACTATGACCCCCAGACTAATTTACTCAACCAAGGGGCGTAACAGAATTAAAAATAACCAGCAGTTACTCCTATG
>NC_089741.1:23973991-23993991 GCF_040412425.1 Macrobrachium rosenbergii
ATAAATGCCAGTACACGCCAACCCCAGTTGGAGGCCATCATGGCTCTCTTAACTTAAAACTCTAAAAATGTACTCAACAGTGATACGACTGCAATGGGTAGCAGTCTGAATGGAAATAAGCAAGGCACTAGGAACCTTATCCCAAAACGCTCGTTGAGAATCCGGAGCCTCCTCTAAGGAAAAAAGACATATATAGATGGAACGCGTTATTTTCGTGCTCGATGAAATACATGCATCTCGAAAGTGAGTTCGAATGACTAGCCACACTAATGCAGTACAGCTGAAAACCTGACGTTCACCTAAACATGACAACCAATGAAATCAACTTCATGGAAAGTTTTACAATTTAGTAACGAGACTAATCAACACAATTATTGAAAGCCATTTATTTCTGGGGCAAGCCTTCTGTGTAAGTTACCCGTGGATCACCCGGTTATTTAAAGGATAAAGCTAGATTTTTTGGCATTATTTAGAATGGCCAAATAACAGGGAAATGAGCACCAGCCACTTACTTGGGGACCAATATCTCAAACCATTTACTTCAAGGACCCAATCATATACCCATATACTTTGAGGACAAGTGCGTAGGATATTTACTTGGGAGATCCAATTGCAAACCACTGCCTACCAAAGACAAGATTAGAAGCCATTCAATAAAGGAACCCTATCAAAACAAGCAGTTTAATTTGGAAATCTTATTACCAGCAAACCATTTTATTTTGGAGACACAATTACAAGGAAACCATTTAATTTGGAGACCCAATTACAAGCAAACCATTTAATTTGGAGACCCATTTACAAGCATACCAATTAATTTTCAGCCAAATTACAAACAAACCATTTACTTTGGAAACCCATTTACAAACAAACTATTTAATTTGGAAACCCAATCAAAACAAGCAATTTACACTGGAAATCCAATTACAAACAAACAATTTAATTTGGAGACACAATTACAAGCAAACCATTCAATCTGGAGACACTACTACAAGCAAACCATTTAATTTGGAGACCCAATGACAAACAAACCATTTATTTTGGAGACACAATTACAAGGAAACCATTTAATTTGGAGACCCAATTATAAAACAAACCAATTAATTTGGAGAACCACTTACAAAACCCTTTAATATGGAGACACAATTACAAGCAAACCGTTTAATTTGGAGATAACTACAAGTAAAACATTTAATTTGGAGACACTATTACAAGCAAACCATTTAATTTGGAGACCCAATTGCAAGCGAACCATTTAATTTGGAAACTCAATTACAAGCAAGCCATTTAATTTGGAGACCTAATTGCAAGCAAACCATTTAATTTGGAAACTCAATTACAAGCAAACCATTTAATTTGGAGACCCAATTGCAAACAAACCATTTAATTTGGAAACTCAATTACAAGCAAACCATTTAATTTGGAGACCCAATTGCAAACAAACCATTTAATTTGGAGACCCACTTACAAGTAAGCCATTTAATTTGGGGACCCAATTGCAAGCAAACCATTTAATTTGGAGATAATTAAAAGCAAAACATTTATTTTTGAGACCCAATTACAAGCAAACCATTCAACTGGAGACCCAGTTGCAAGCAGACCCAATTACAAACAAACCATTTACTTTGTTAACTCAATTAAAAGTAAACCATTTGATTTGGAGACCCAATTAGAAGCAAACCATTTAATTTGGAGACCCAATTACAGGCAAGCCATTTCATTTGGAGACCCAATTAAATCAAGCCAGCCATGTAATTCAGGGACCCTATTACAAACCATTTGCATGAGGTACCACATCACGAGCCATTCCTTTGCTAACACGATTACTTGAGGTTTACTTTGGGAACCAATGATGTCTAATTAAGGGACCCAATTACCGTCAGTTTTCTTGCAAGAGTCAACTACGAATTTTTCTTAGAGAGGAGAATCATGACCTCCATGAAAGTGTAAATTCAAAAATACTGTATGGAAATATATTTGAGGAAATATATTTCCATACAATATATTTCTTTAAATTGAAACCAAACATGCTAAAACTAGATGTGGGCCTTGACTGCTGCAAAAATGGTGTAAAGCAACTTAGAATTGATAACATAAGAACTAGTACTCGTGATGGAATAAAGTAAACACCTCTGCATTCTCTAGCTATATTAGTCAATGTAGCCTGAGCAGTATTCAATATCCCGTGCACCTCTACGCTATCATTGCCGTCCGGCGAGAGAGAGAGAGAGAGAGAGAGAGAGAGAGAGAGAGAGAGAGAGAGAGAGAGAGAGAGAGACCAAAGCCTACTTTTTCCCGAATTAGCAGCACACATATTCTCTCCCTCTCTCTCTCTCTCTCTCTCTCTCTCTCTCTCTCTCTCTCTAAGAAATTATAACATTATTAAGGAAGCAGACAAACTGCATTAACAACATAAAACCTTGAGTGAAATCTATATGCAAGATCTCATTCCCATTCCTAAGTGTGCCTGCATCCATCAGTGTGCGCATTCTTTGTTACCAATTATAGACGAATAATATGAAGTTAAGAAAATGCAACACACGAAGATCTACGGTAAAATGCCTGTGAATACAAATAGGATTTACAGTATAAGGCTTGTGAATGTAAGAAGGGAATCCCCTACAAATAGAAAAATTGTCACTGAAATGTGATGGAGTTATGCGAGGTTTACCCCATGCTGGAAGGATTTGGATCACTATAAAAGATTTTTGATTGTGTAATATGTTATTTCGAAAATTCATTTCATCAAGCATAAAAGAATTCTATATGTTAGGGTAAATCAAACTCTTAAAACAGCCTTAGACTACCTTACTTTTTTCGAATAAAGTCGATTTTCGCTTACGCTAACAACTGCCCTCTTCTTAATTAACCATCTTTTTAATGATATTCTAAACGTAAGAATATTAGTTCAGATGATGGAGGTGTACTTTTCTAAGGTACAACATTCCTGAAAATCCAAATTACATTGCATTAAACCTTAAGGAGACACATTTAAGTAATTCAATTCGCGAACCTCTATCAAACCCATTTACTTATGGGATAACAACAAACGCTGTTTACCTTAGGAACCAAGTTACAAGCAACTCGCCTACTACAGGGACCAAATTACTATTATTTTAGTTACGGATCAATTGAACCAGTGGCACACCAGATTAAATTCATACCAACTACTTTGAGAACCAACAGGGATACAAATAAAGCCTATTTCTAGTTATGGACACAACTGAAACCAATTTCTCCAGGAACCCAACTGCTATCCCGTTACTTGTGGACCCAATTCAAGCCAATTTCTATGTGGACCAAACTGAGGCCAACTTCTTTGTGGGCTCCACGGCTAACCATTTGCTTGTGGGCCAAATTCTAGCCAATTTCCTTGGGGACCCAACTGCAAGCCATTTACTTGTGAACCCAATTCAAGCCAATTTCTTTGAGGACCAAACTGTAAGACCCTTACTTGTGAACCCAGTTCAAGGCAATTTCTTTGAGGACCTAACTGCAAGCCATTTACTTGTGGACCCAATTCAAGTCAAAATCTTAGAGGGCCCAATTCCATGCTTGTGGACCCAATTCAAGATAACCAAAGCGTTTATAAGAGAGAGAGAGAGAGAGAGAGAGAGAGAGAGAGAGAGAGAGAGAGAGAGAGAGAGAGAGAGAGAGAGAGAGAGAGAGAACACACCCAAGAGGGGATGGGTGGAAAGACCTAGCACATCCTACAAAGAATTCCAGATGTAGGCCAAGAGGTGTCAAGTCACATACGAAGCAGTCATACAGAATATTAAGAACCGTTCTGGTTAAAGAATTAAGAGGTTTCACTGTCTCTCCGTTAAGTCTGACATCTAAGTTTAAAAACCACTTAATCGGTTACAAATCCACGTGTAAGCTTTTAAACGAATTATAAAAAAATAAATAAATAACTTGAATAATTTTGACTCTTACTTGTATCCTGTCACGCAATGCATTTCTTGAAACTAATTCCGTTATTAACGTGTACGTTTACTAAAAAACTAAAAAAAATATTAATTACAGTAAAATTCATTACAAAAAATGAAAACATCAGAAACGTGTAAAATCCTGAAAAACAGTATTAAAGTCGCCCATCAGTTCAACTGTTGTAATAGGTTAGTTCCACTACATCACCTGACTACCTGCAAACCTTCTAATGCATGGTTGTAATCTACGGCCTTATGATGCCTATATTGTCATTAGCAACTCTCAAGAAAGGTAACTTGCGCATCGCCCCGTTAGTCTTAAGACACTCTCAAAAACATTTTTAATCATTATGATGTAATTTTGCAATGAACTTATTCAAATCAAATTTTCGTCCAAATAAAATCCCTATTTAATTCTCCTTCTATGTTAAAAAAAAAATTTTGTTCGACACTACTTTGGGCGTAAACGCTGCAGTTTGAGCACCTAGATCTGATAGAACTGTCACGATGCAGGCAAAAGCTGTTAAGAAAAAACTGGGGATATCTGCTGAAGAGTTGCAAAACATTTTAGTTATGTAGAGCAACGCCAACTGCACGTAGCCAACGCCACTTCTAGAAGTCATAAATTGGTTTTTCTCACCCTTACCTCAACGCACTGCTCTGGGTGCTTATATGAAAACTATTATTATAATTCAGAAGATGAACCCAGTTCATATGGAACAAGCCCGCAGGGGCCACTAACTTGAAATTCAAGCTCCCAGAGAATATGGTGTTCATTAGAAAGTAACAGAATGAGATCATTTATGAAAAAAATTAACAAATTAATAAATAAAGATAAAAATGCGAGTAAATTATAAAAATACAAGCTCAGAATAACATATTCCAGGGCTACAAACATGCCAGGACTTACTATCAGAGGGATACCTTAGGTGAACTGGAAATTGGTGGTTGCGACATACATTTCAACCTCCAACCTCATGATACTGGAAATCAACAAAATATAATAATTCACGAATAGTGTTGATGCATCACGTTTTCCTCTTCTTCGTGACATCACCGTAAGAGACGAGGTACTTTGTTCTGTGCATATCCAAGCAAATAAAATTCCTTTAAACACATTTTGTCCATTCAATAGCACATGTTCACGCTTCTTTATTCAACTTTTTTTTTATTTCTCCATTCAACAGCCAATTTTGCAAAATTCTACATTCAGCAGCTCATTCTCAAATTTATACGCTCACTGGCTAATTTTTATTTTTCATTTCTACTTTCCACAATTAATTTTCCCATTTCTCCATTTTAGGTCACAACCCTCGAAAATTAAAGAGTGGGAATGTGCGTCTGAGAACGAGCAGCAATATATCTGAGCAAGTGAGTTACAAGGTAATGAAAATCGTGCAACGGAAGTCCCCCGTAAAAGAGCAAAAACAGGCAATGAGCCCTTCAGATGATCGAAATATTCTACACATTCATTTATATACAAGCATCATTCTACAGATCTCCCCAATCATGATCCCCACGGATAGAGCAAATGTCTGTCTGAGAAAGAACAGAAATGTACGTGTCTGCCCGTGCATGCGTGTCAGGAGGTTACGAAAGTCGTGCAATAAGCGTCCCAAACCCGGAGACAAAACGCCAGACAATGGGGCCATTCCGAAGATCCCGAATTACGAGAAGGGTGGAATCCGCCAGACTCGTAATCAGCGGAGCCAAACGGGGAGTTTTCCAAGGCGTAAATCAAGAGTCATTGACAATTTCGACCGATGAATCACTACTTAATACTAACAACTTCGTATAAATCATGGAGCCATTTACAGGAGGTGATATCCATACGTCATCACTGATACAGGGATTCTGAACGACGCTCTCTCTCTCTCTAAATATGAAACTAGTTTTGAGATTTGAAAAAAAAAAATCATTTACGAAATGTGAAAAGTTACAAACTAGTATGGACGGACATTCACAGGCAAATACTATTGCTTTTACCTCAAAACAACCTAATGGATCTCTCTCTCTCTCTCTCTCTCTCTCTCTCTCTCTCTCTCTCTCTCTCTCTCTCTCTCTCTCAAGGAGTTTGGAATTTATTTCATGGTCTGAAAAAATTACCAAAATAACAAAAAACACCTTGCGGACATGCTGACTTTTTTTATCTCTAAAAAAGCGTACCATTAAGCACTACAAACACAGTACATATGTAGGAAATTGCTCTTCATAAAAAGATGAAACGTAGGTGCAGAATGTGGTTGAATTCTACGAAATCACTTTCAGAAAAAATAAGATACAAACTTGGCATACATACAATATGAAATAATAATATTCTACCTTTCAATAATTGCATTACATTCTTCATTCTGATAATTGTACAACATTCTTCATTCTAAAAATCGGCAGAGATTCTTCATTCCTCTAATGGTACAATATACTTCATTTCGCTAATCGTATGACACTATTTACTCCACTAATTAATCGACTGAAATTTCGAAAAATCAAAATGTCCTCATGTATATCAATGAAATCAGTAACCCAAAACGGCGAGAAAATTATGAATTAATAAAAAAAAAAAAAGGCCCCGAAGTTTCTGCGGCCCAATCGAGTTTTCTGTACAGCCGCTACAGAGTATAATCAGGGCCACCGAAAATAGATCTATCTTTCGGTGGTCTCGGTATAATACTGTATGAGCCGCGGCCTACGAAACTTTAACCACGGCCCAGTGGTGGCCTGTCCTATATCGTTGCCAGAAGCACGATTATGGATAACTTTAACCTTAAATAAAATAAAAACTACTGAGGCTCAGGGGATGCAATTTGGTATGTTTGATGATTGGAGGGTGGATGATCAACATACTAATTTGGAGCCCTCTAGCCTCAATAGTTTTTAAGATTTGGGGGCGGACAAAAAAAGTGCGGATACGAAAAAAGTGAGATCGGACAGACAAAGCCGGCACAATAGTTTTCTTTTACAGAAAACTAAAACGCAGGGGATCTCACCCTATGGAAGGCGGAAAGGCTATGATCTTTAGCTCAATGGAACAATGACCATTAAAGTATCAGTAAAAAAAGGAGAAATGACAGGGCACGTTATGGTAAAAACAGAACCTAAAGACGAAGTATGGCGCGCAACTCATAACAGCAGCCCATTAACGCAAGGCCTTGCAAGAGAGAAACGTCGGAGGGTTAAACGCAACATGAAAGGAAAACAGGTACATGTTAATGCAAAACCACTGCCAAAAGCAGGTATATATTCTATAATAAAGCATATTGAATAACTTCTTTACATTCTATAATAAAGCATACTGAAAACCTTCCTTATTTCAAAAATAATGAATCGTCTATCCAAAAACAAAAAAAGCAAAGGCATCCAAGGTCTCAGGTGAGTCAAGCTGTCAACTCGCAAGCAATAAATCAAATCCACAAATCGTCACCGATGAATAATCATGCGGAAAAATCACTGGTGAAATATGATGGGTGACATTTATTAGTGGGGTAGTGTTATCAAATTCAGAATGTCTTGGTCGCCAAGTGCCCTTAATAAGTTCTGAACATAAAACACCAAGGTCACAACGGGTTTTTTTCCATCAAATATTACGGTCATCAACACCTTTCACAAATTATGATCATCAAGAGCCTGGGTCCCGTAGTTCTGTCGATCAGATATGGTCACAAATTGTCAAAGTCGTCATGTTTTATCAGTCATATATGGTCAATGCAAGTCAAGAGAGATATATGTAGACAAATTTCTTCTAGCAGCCAGGTTACCAAACACTGTCTTTCATCAATAATTACCAAATACCAAGGTCACCAAGGACTATCAAGGAACCTGAAAACACCACAAACTGGAGAACAAATACATTCAAAAGCACTTAATAGTGTCTGAGCGTCAGCTAAAATCTAAGAACATCAATGTAATTATGTTTTATCTAAGAGCTATTGGCTAATAATCGAATATAAAGGTTAACCGGTTAACCAGTCAATGAACTATAATAATAATAATAATAATAATAATAATAATAATAATAATAATAATAATAATAATAATAATAATAGTCAAGATCACCAAATGCCATCCAAGAGCTAATAAAATGTGAAGGTTATCGAGTACTATTAATAAGCTGAAAACAATCAAACATCAAGATCAGTGAGTGTTACCAATTAATTATGGCCATCAACGATGAAGTTGACCAGGGGCCATTAATAGGCTATAATGGCCAAACGCCAAATGTTATTAGTTGGATAGGGGTATCAAAGCCCACTGATAAAAACGGTATCAAAGGGCTGTAATATCCAAATACCAAAGTTATAAAGGTTATCAATTAGCCATCAATAAACACTGTCGCGGGGCTGTGATCATCACCTGCAAAAGATGTTAGGTGTTATCAATGAACAAAGACCCTCGAATTCTGTCAAAGTTACAAATTGTTAACAAGAGGCTTAGTTCATCTAAAGTGAAGGCCGCCCGTCGCTACCCATAAATTAGATTTATCAGATGCCAATGTTATGTGAGTGGAATTAATGAGTTGTGTTCATCAAACATCATGGTTACCAAATGACATCAAGGAGTTATGATTACCAAATGTCAAGGTTATAATTACTGCCAATGAGCTAAGATAAGCAAATGCTTCTGTTATCGACTGTTATCAATAAGTTTTGCTAAACAAATTTCAAAGTCCCCAAGTGTAATCAGGCCACTAGTTATCAAATGTCCGGACAACACAGTGATAAAAAACAAACTAAGATTACCATCTGAATGTTATCAAGTGTTACGACGGTTATATTTCAAGGTCGTCAACTACTGCCTATTAGCAATAACCATCAAATTTCAAAAAATTACTTCTTGCGCTCATTTGACAATTAAAATCACTATAAGGTTGCCAAATGTTACAAGATTAGTTATGGACCTCCTTAACCAACAGAGTCAAGGTTACCAGGGGTCAAAGGGGTGATTGATAGGCAACCAAAGGTCACTACTAAATCACAGCCATCAGACGTCACATACTGATTTTGATATCAAACATAATCACATGTGTCTGATTAAGTATCAAAGTTTATAGCATGAAATCATAGCAGAACCAAAAATTTTGTATAAAAAAAAGAATTACTAAATTTCTCCCATGTTTTTATCCCTCAAATGTACATTCATCTGCCGAAATACAGCCATTTCATTTAGGGCATTAAACTGTATACAGTAATATGTGTGTGCACATGAAAGCATATTCTTTGGCAATACAATATTATAAAGAACATTTTTATGTATACAGCTGGTATGTAGAGAGAGAGAGAGAGAGAGAGAGAGAGAGAGAGAGAGAGAGAGAGAGAGAGAGAGAGAGAGAATCGGCATCAAACAGGTTTTCCATCTTCCTTTTGTTGTACACTATCCCGGGAAGGGAAATTCACGGGTAAGATTACAATGAAGCCTAGACAAACAAACAAACTAACATAAAAGACAAGGTCTAAGGTTTATAAGGAATTCACAAAATTGCTCCAAGATATCTTGTCTCCTCTTCAATGGCGATGAGGTCAGAATCAGCCACACAGAGAGGACGAGATGTCTTCAAATTGTCACTGAATTATAATCTAATCCTCAAAACCTGTATGCCATAACATTCAATCGAGGTTTACACTGCAGTGGATGCTGGACTGAGCAATTCCCCTTCGAAATTCCTCTGAGTACTGCAACGAAGGGGAGAGAATTAACCCAATGGCCCATATTAGGAAGACAAATTTATGGGCCCTTCGCGTATCACTAGGAAGAGGCTGAAAAAGAATGGAGTGGATAACACTTCGATGAAAAATGGGTACCTGCAGAGTACCTCCCCCCTCCCCCTCCACTCTCTCTCTCTCTCTCTCTCTCTCTCTCTCTCTCTCTCTCTCTCTCTCTCTTCCGTACCGGTGCTGAATTCCTTTACGAGAGACAGCAGCAAATGAAGTTATGATGAGTTGACATTTCAACGCAGGAGGAGGAACGATCATTAATGACAGTGGAGAAACATACATTAATAGAAGGAGAAGGGCCATAAGAGGAAGACGAGGAAGGGGCATCCATGTAAGACAAGAAAAGGGCATTAAAAGAAGAAGGGTGCGAAGCACTGTAAGAAGACAGGACATTAAGAGGAGTTGAAGAGGAGGCTTCCTCTGAAGGGAGAACATGGGTACCGGTAAACAGGAAGAAAGAGGTATTAATGTAATGAATGAAATAAGCATCCTTGGAGATTAAAAAAGGGGGTTCACTGTTACGAAAGGAATGGGGAATGGAACAATAAAGGAGGAAGAGGACTGAGAGACAATGATGCGAGGGATGGACACGAAATAAATGAAAGAAGGAAGACTATTAATGGGTCTGGAGTAAAGAGAACATGTGAAAGGGAACAAGAAGTATTAATGGGTGGGAAGTAAGAGGCATTAATGCCATATAAGAATTTAATGGTGTCAGGAAAGGGAAGGGAAGGGTTGGGACATTAATACCCGGAGGACAAGGGGTATAAGGGAAAGGAGACATATTAATGGCAAGAGGAAAGAGTGTAAATGAAAATGGATGCAGGGGTATTAATAGCTGTGGGAAGTAATGACGCAAAGGAGTACGGACATAAACTGGAGACAAATAATAAGTATTCATGGTCTGGAAGCGAGGAGTTTTAATGGAAGCTGAAAACGGCATATAAAGAGAGAGAGGACAATTAATTTAATGAGTGGAGATCGCGTAGATATGACAAATACAAGATAATCAATGCAGAAAAATTAAGATTAAAAAAAGAATTGTTTTTAGAGCATAGAACAACGGCTTACAAAAACGTACGGGGAGAAAGAGAGGTACAAATCCATATATAAACAACAATGACGATGATGATGGAAGGTCGAAGAGGTAAGGCAAAAGAGGAGGAGGAGGAGGAGGAGGAGGAGGAGGAGGAGGAGGAGGAGGAGGAGGAGGAGGAGGAGGAGGAGGAGGAGGAGGAGGAGGTAGAAGGCGCTCGTTACGAGCACATCTTCTCTCACTTACATTCGTCCTTTTTCAAAAGTCATGGTACCTTGCGTTTTCATGGGCCCCCCCCCTCTCTCCTCCCACCCCCGAAAGCCTTCGCTGGCAGCCCCACCTCCTCTATAGGTAACCCCTGAAGGGACGAAATATGCACCTGCTACTGTGGCGGCATACAAAATACGAGCACAGTTTTACAATGGTTTTAGACGTCACTTTTACGGTTGCTGCTCATTAAACAAGTGTCGTGCTGCATTAGAAAGGCAAATAATGCTGTCATTCCAGGATGGTTTATCGGCTTCTACGCTCCTTCAACAAAACAGGAGCGTCGAATCACCATCGTTCCATGCCAAAGAAAATTCCACGAAGCTTCTCCAACAAAACAATGATGTCAAATCTCTACCATTCCTTGTAAGTTTATCTTATGGTGCTTCTTTCACATAACAACGGCGAAAAATCTCAATCGCTCCTTGCAAAAGAAATTCAATGACGCTTCTACAACAAAACAATGGCATATCTCTATCATTCACTGCATGTGAAAACACCTAGACACTTCGAAAAAGTAGCCTGGACAAATCACAATCATTCTTTGTAAGCTCAGAAAATCGAAAGGAAAAAAAATGGCATTACCGACCAGTCTTTGATTCAAAATCCTCTCTCTCTCTCTCTCTCTCTCTCTCTCTCTCTCTCTCTCTCTCTCTCTCTCTCTCTCTCTCTCTCTCTCTCTTGAGCCATTTTGACTCTTTGCCCTTTCGCAAGGTTCTCCGAAGTGTAAAGTTCTTCTGCAGTAGCCAAAAAGGTACCCTCGATGAGCCCGGGGACTTGGGGCTCGGAGGAGCGATTCGGGGGCTACCAGCGAACCACCACCGCCGCCTTTTCGAAAGCGCCTCTCCGTCGTAAGTGGCGGTCGGGAGGCCGGTCCCTCAATAACTCTAAAACGAGGCGAGGAAAGGGTCGTCTTTTTACGGAATCCCTCCAGTGGGGTTTATGCCCCTTTGCGCTCTCTCTCTCTCTCTCTCTCTCTCTCTCTCTCTCTCTCTCTCTCTCTCTCTCTCTCTCTCTCTCTCTCGTCGGCTTGTGGCAATAAGGACGTGAAGAGTTGTAATTATGGGTGAGGCAGGCGGGGCTGGTATGCTGATTACAACAGAAGAGCATCGCAACATTTAATTACGCCCGGTTCTGATTCCACTGCACGCCGCATCCAAACCCCTATACACGGCTCCCGCCCAAATAGAATCTGAACCCGCGTATAACCCCGGCTACCGGGTATGTATGGATGGATCTTGCCCTGTGGAAGGTCGCTTCGCCGACACCCTTTTCAAAACAGCTTCAGTACACAGCACAAGTAATAGAAGGGAAACAGATCCTGCTTCCGCGGTTACGAGAGAGAGAGAGAGAGAGAGAGAGAGAGAGAGAGAGAGAGAGAGAGAGAGAGAGAGAGAAATATGAGCTGAAGTGTTCCTTCTCACTCAAATATACTGTATATTCAGAATAATGTGTTACTGTCTGCTGCGACAGCAAGAGCCCGTGCTGGCGCATGGTCAGTTCAGTCTTCAAAAACAACAACATCCTAATCAGTAAAGATGGATCAGGCAGACAGACAGACAATTCTGACAATGGCACATCAATGACAGTTGAACACAATGATGATTGAGCGCTACTTGTAACGCTAGAGAGAGAGAGAGAGAGAGAGAGAGAGAGAGAGAGAGAGAGAGAGAGAGAGAGAGAGAGAGAGAGGTACTAAGAATGGGTAGAAATAAACAAGAGAATAATGTTAGCCTGCCATGCAATGCCTAAGTAACGGTTCGGCGTTAAGAGTACGGAGGTGACGATGAGGAGGGGGAGAGAGAGAGAGAGAGAGAGAGAGAGAGAGAGAGAGGAGAGATGGGGAAGGGTATGGAGTTAAAGTGATCTAGGGAAAGGGGGAATGAATCCCGAATGGACAAAAGATAATGGAATGACTGTATATATATATATATATATATATATATATATATATATATATATATATATATATATATATATATATATATATATATATATATATATATATATATATCTTTATATGTATACATATACTGTACATATATATATAGATATATCTTTATATATATATTTATATTTATATATATTATATATATGTATTTTAATAAGCAAGGGCATTCCCTTAAAAAGAGCATTACTTACAAAGTGTAACTTTGATCTTTGACATTTAAGATTCCAAAAGTAACAAGTTTCTTCCTTTCCACCAAGCATCTCTGTACCAAACAGAAGACCAAAAGGTCACATGACAGTCTCTGAATGGAGTCCAAAACATTGTCAAACCTTTAACTGACACTTACCTTGCCCTTTGATAATTTGACTCCAAAAGTAATAAGCATCTCTCTCTGCCCACCAGGTGTATCAGTGGCACGTATAACACTAAAAGGTTACATGATACTCTTTACTCTTTACATGATGTCCACAATATTGGTTAATCTGTCACAAACTTTGACCCTAACCTAAGACCTTTTTACTTCGAAACCAGAGGGTTTCTTCCTTTGCCCACCTAACATCTCTGTATCAAGTACGAGAACTGAAAGGTAAAAATTACATTCTTTATATGGTGTCCAGAACATTGTTACGGAAGCACGCACGCACGAAACATATGCACATACACACACACACGGATGAGTTATGCTGTCCCCTTCAGCTTTGCTACGGGAGAATAACAATGAGAAGCATCAGCATAATTATGTTAGTTTACAATGATTACAAAATGCCTTCATGCCTAACCATGAAGGCTTCTTCTTCAAGGAAAAATTTAATGTACGATACGCACAAGTGAACTCTAATAACTTAAAATGCTTGTACTTTAGCTGGGTTGTGAAATAAATATCTGACCTCAAACAAGGTCCAACGGCTCTGACGATTCTTTTCCAAACTTCCTACTAATGATTAACAGGCAGTACTCTCTCGTTTTTTAATATTCTTATTTCAAGCTTATTGTTAATTTATTCTGACATTTAGTTCTTTGCTCGCCTTGCCCAAATAAAATAGACCACCTCCATATTAAGAATTTTGTAAAATCATTGAGACATCTTGTTACAACACCCGACACACAAACACAGACACGCAGACCGGTGAAAACGCCACCTCCTCCCATTACTAGTTGGTGAGATATACCATGTTTCTATCCTATTATTATTATTATTATTATTATTATTATTATTGAGTAGATGAAACATACTCATATGGAACAAGCCCACCAAAGGGGCCAATGACTTGAAATTGAAGCTTCCAAAGAATATGGAGTTCATTAGTTAGAAGTAAGAGGAAGTACAGTAAAGTGAAATACAGACAGGAGAGATCGCACTTATTAAAAAAGAAAGCAAATAAATTAACAAATAGATAAATAGATAAAAATGTATTAAAATACAAGAAGAACAGTATTAGGGTAGCAATGTATTGCATTTTCGCTTGAACTTCTGAAGTTCCAACTGTCCGACATCTTCTGGAAGGCTGTCCTGAAGTGACATGAGCAAGTGAGGGGAGGACAGTGCTGAATCAAAGGGAGGAAAAGATACTGCACTAGACAAGAACATTAGAGCAGACTCATATACGGCTTTCTATGGCTTTTTAAGTTCCTCATTGGATGGGTCGATAAAGTACTCGGCTAGCACTCTCCTGGGCCGGCGTTCTATTCTCCGGCCGGCCAGTGAAGAGTTAGAGGAATTTATTTCTGGTAATAGAAATTCATTTCTCGGTATAATGTGGTTCAGATTCCACAATAAGCTGTAGGTCCCGTTGCTAGGTAACCAACTGGCTCTTAGCCACGTAGAATAAGTCTAATCCTTAGGACCAGCCCTCTCTAGGAGAGCTGTTAATCAGCTCAGTGGTCTGGTTAAACTAAGGTTTATTATCACTTTCTATGGCCTCTTTAGGCTTTGGTTTTGAATGTGATTTTATGGCTATGAAAAATTATCTGATCAAGAATTAAATGATAAAGAGAAACGTTAGTAAAATGATACTGTGTTACAGCATTAGGGGAACAAATGAATTTGCACCATAAATTCAGAGTTTTAAATTTTTATCAACGAACCTGTTATGAGAGACACAGAGAAGGAAATAGCCAATGTAAAATACTTAAAAATGTGATATATCTCCAGCCAATTTGCGAAAATTTCTCTCTGCCTCTCTGTCTCTCTCAGAATTTTATATGCCTGAGAGTCGAAAACCAACTAAAAGATTGGTTTATTACTATCATTTTTATAGGAATGACCAAGATGATAACAGCAGAAATGGAGGACAGACAACTGCAAATTCCGCAAGTCAGTGGTATAAAGGACCAATCAAACTGGCTGACCCTAAGAGTTCGCAACTTCATTCCATTCTACGCCCTCGGAGTAAGGAGACTGATTGACTGATTTCTGTAGAATGACTTCACATAGACTATGGTCATCAACGCTGCGAGAGTAAGTGCATTGTGAAATACCCAATTCTCAAGAATACTGTCCCAATTAGTTGAAGTGCAAGTCTTGTTGTCGTTTTAGATTAAACGAGCCTTATGCTCTCAAGGGCACATGCTCCTAGGGCAACCCTTCAAAAGGGAAGCGTGCCAACCTCATTCCAAAAACGGATTTCCGGGATTTCTCCTTTTTTTATTTCTTGATAACTAAATTCATCCATCGGTTCCTGCTACATTACATTTCAAACGGCTTTAAAAGGAAAACCGTAAGGTTGAAAAAGAGATAGCACACATATTCTGCCACGCCTTTTGCCTTTAATGGGCAGGATTTCTGTTCCTTTCTGTTACGGCGAGGTCCAGGCTGGCGACGAACAAGTTTAAATGTATCTCTATCTCTGTGAGAAGAGCGTAAAAAGGGATTCTCCCTTTTTCTGACGATCCAGAGGAATGAAAAAAAGTTTATGGTAAGTTTTGCTATTGTATAAAATAGAAAGGAAACTATTATTCATTTTTCACGAGAAGAAAGGTGGATACGACGATAATCACCAAGGTATGTAGGAAATAAAGGGGTCATGTTATTAAGAAAAGAAGTTAGACCACGCAACTGGGAACATTCCTTTACAAGCATATAAGATGCAACCCAAGACTCGCATCACGGTTAGAGTAAAGGAAGAAGAAGAGAATGAGATTGAGCCGATGTGTCAAGGAACAGTCAGTGGCCCACGAGACAAGCAGTGAGAATTTGGATCCTGTTCTTCACTAAAGACAAGACGACATTATTATTATTATTATTATTATTATTATTATTATTATTATTATTATTATTATTGTTGTTGTTGTTGTTGTTTAAGGTCCACAATAATATATCTGATGGTAACAGTTGCTGTGGACCTTAAAGAACATTACTTGTGCCCTCGTAATTGAGATTTTTACCCATTATTATTATTATTATTATTATTATTATTATTATTATTATTATTATTATTATTATTATCATTATCATACAAACACTACACATTACACCAAGCTTACAAGCCTACCCGATGGCTTAGAAAGGGACGCAACAACACCAAGAACAACAACCAAACGCTTAAATAAGAGAAATAGGCATGAGGGCGAACAACACAATTTTTTTTCACGGCCTTCGTATCGATCATTCCTGACGGGCAGACCATCAGGAGAAGAATGTCGCCGCAACAAATATCTGAAGATGCCAAGAGGGCTCATCTGGCAACCTGGCGGAGATGGCCACGGACGGACCCCCCAGCGAACATGCTGTCGTAGATCAGATTGGTGTCATGTTAAATGAAGTGTGTCCGCAAGTGCAGGTCCTCGGAACAACCACCAAAAGGATACGTCTTACCAGACATGTATTGGAGGTAACAAAAGATGGGGGTGTGGGGAGTTTGGCATAACTAAAGGATAAATGTGAGTATAATGTTGGGCAAGGCAAATGTCATACAATAATGCACAGAATTTTTCAACTTGGAAAAGTAATTATCTCAAGAAGGCGCAGAGGTATCAAGGCTTGGAAAAGTATTTTTATCTTAAAGAAGTATTACAGATTGGTTTCGGTGGTCTCGGTATAATGCTGTGTGACCCGCGGCCCATGAAACTGTAACTACGGCCCGGTGGTGGCCTGTCCTATATCGTTGCCAGACGCACGATTATGGCTAACTTTAACCTTAAATAAAATAAAAACTACCAAGGCTAGGGGGCTGCAATTTGGTAAGTTTAATGATTGGAGGGAGGATGATCAACACACCAATTTGCAGCCCTCTAGCCTCAGTAGTTTTTAAGATCTGAGGGCGGACAGAAAAAGTGCGGACGGAGACAAAGCTGGCAAAATAGTTTTCTTTTACAGAAAACTAAAAACTCAGAAATATTAAAAAGACTCAAAGCTTGGGAAGGGAAATGATCCATGTGTCAGACAAATTAGATTACTCAAAAGACCGAGATCGTGAACAATTCACGTTAGACCAAACATGGTTCTAAAGTTATTGCCGAATATCATAAGTAATCAGCACCGACTGCCGAGCTGAGTACTCTAGCAGCAAGCTATGGAACTATCAATCACCTGGTAGTTCCTTACCTTCAATCCCAGTTGAAGGCTTATTACTGCTTCCTTCCATATAAACCCTCCCTCCATTTTTCATTCCAACCAATTCTCATTTCCTTCAGGCATGGTCTACATAAAGCCAATCGGAACAAAGATCTTCAAGCTGAAATATACCGGTTGTGGAACACAAGATCGTGCCGTCCGGTTCCTCAGGCGAAGAAAAGGAAATACATTTACGAACTGGACTTCAAAACCCAAATAAGCCTAAAAAGGAAAGGTCAGCTTTGTTGCTTAATGGTTGCCACGTAAATATGACGTTCATTTATGAACGATGGTCGGATTTAATTTCATCTCGGGATGAAAGGTTTAGGCTTAAGACCTGAACTCTAAACTTTCGCTTCATCTGCGAGGCAAGAATTTGGTTTAGGAAATAAATGTATATGCTTCTGGGTAGAGAAATCATAATCATTTCTTTTAAGAAAAAATAAAAAGTCAATTATATTAAGGGATGAAACTAGAAAGTTTTACTTGCTTAGTAGTTAAGATTTTGAATAATTCTTAGGTGATGATATGAGGAAAAATACTTGTTTTAAGAACTACACATTAAATACATCAAAGCTGACTACCTCGTTCTCTTAACGTTGGAGACGCAGGGAATAATTTACATTAGTTTTGGAAACGTTTCGTGTAAATCTAACATATAAGTGTACCTCTATCTACGTGTGTATATATATATATATATATATATATATATATATATATATATATATATATATATATATATATATATATATATATATATATATATATTGAACGAGAAAACTGGACCGGATAAATGAATGTATTTTGGTAAAATTTCCTGTAAGTAAAATTGGTTCTACATTATCTCTCTCTCTCTGTCTCTCTCTCTCTCTCTCTCTCTCTCTCTCTCTCTCTCTCTCTCTCTCTCTCTCTCGTTAAAAAACGGCATAACAGAAATAAAGATTAATGATTTAAAAGTGACCGCATTAAAAAATCTTCTAAGAGTTACTATCAAAGCACGAGGGAGAAGGGTTCCTTCTGTCTCACCACCATCAGAATGAAAAGTAATACAAACTACGAAAAGTTGAAGATGGTCCTCGAAGTTTCTCCCCCGGCTCAATAAAGCCAGAATCCGAGGGAGGGAGCAATAAAGCAGCGGTCAAGTCCTCCATTTGGTAGAGAGACTAATTAGGCCTATCCAGGACCCCGTCTAATACCCATCCATGCCTTGGCATCGGTGAAAGGCCGCTTGAAAAACCAGAGAGAGACCGAAGAGAATTCCTGTGAGCTGATGAGTCTTGCCGCGAAGAACAGACAAAAATTTCAAGTGGTTATGGGTTACAATAAGGCGTAAGAGCCAACAGAATGAATGAGATGGTACTCGTAAAGGTAACAGGGCAGCTGTGACGCAAAAGGAAGATGACTAACGAGAAAGTATCGGATTTCTTGAAGACTCCAAATTCCAAGATATATCTCCGCCATGACAACCAGATCGAGTTTCATGGGCTACTTAGCAACCTGGATAAGGATCGCAATACCATTTCTCTCAAATTTTGAAAGTGAAGTTCTTGTAAAACCAGAAGAGCAGGTGTGATTAAAGTTCCAACCTCTTTTTTGGAATATGGTCAATAACCTGGTTCCAGCACACTAATTAGAATTCAGTGGACCGACACATACATGGCAAGTTATCGACGACAAAATCCGATGATTTGCTACCATAAAAGCTGGCATACAAAAACAGACTTCAGTTTGTAGTTACGGTTTAGTGGTAGGATGCTGACAAGTACCTTATAGCAACAGCAAAAGATAAGCAACAAAACTACTGATAATTTTCCATTCTGGTCTATCAAACCTTTTCGCCTTAAAGTAGGGGAGACCTATACAAAAAAAAAAAAAAAAAAATTACATTCTATTGTAATGTCTAAATACTAAACGCAATAGTTTCTAATAAGAAGAATTACACCGTTAACAAATATAATACTAAATTTTTCCTGGCACAAAAACCTCTTTTGGTTTTTTAGCCTGTGTGACAATACAAAAAATCAAGTTGATAGTGCAAACAAAACCCATTCAATATATAATATGTATGTGTATGTGTTTAAGATTGTGTATGGGAATTAGTCATTTTATATAAGCCTGTCTACGAGAGAGAGAGAGAGAGAGAGAGAGAGAGAGAGAGAGAGAGAGAGAGAGAGAGAGAGAGAGAGAGAGAGAGAGAGAGAGAAATTTCTGCATGAACAACATCGTAAAACTCAGACTGGGATTTTAACCATAATGGAAAACAACCTACCAGCGCCTTCCCCAACAACTGAATCCAAAACATAATAACGTAATTTACAACAACACGATAGCTTAAACGAAAGCGAACACCCACAAGAACACAGCTAAATTAATTAATAATAATAATAATAATAATAATAATAATAATAATAATAATAATAATAATAAACCCACCAGCAAAAATTCACCCTCATCTGACATCATGTATGCGGAATCTTTTCCAGTCGAGTGCATCGGAGCAGCGGAATCCCTCTCCCGACCCCCCACAACGCCGTAATCAAGGCCATAATTGATGTGTGAT
>NC_089741.1:23998991-24008991 GCF_040412425.1 Macrobrachium rosenbergii
TATGCCCTAAATTGTGCTTCTCTCTCTCTCTCTCTCTCACGATTCTATCCTTTCTTTATTTCTCACCTGTTCCCTCAGTAAGAATATCATCTTAAAAAAGAACAATAAGTCACATTACATAGTAAGCCATACAACTGTTGTTACCTTCACTGAACCAAGCACGTTTCTTGTACGGGGTTCCGCTTTCTTTACAAACAAGTGAAAATTAATGATAAGGTTTTTTCTCTGTATTTAACCTTACTTACAGTGTCAACATTCACATCTTTCTGTCATATAACTTTACTGTTCGAGCGTTCATATATTTTTATCATCTAATGTTTACTGCACCAGCAATCCATACCCTTAGTACCCTTAAGCTCCTGTATATACATAATAGTCCCAAATAACATACAAAAACATCCAGTTCAATCACTTCAATCCCAAGGTAAAACCTTGAAATTACTACAAATCCCTACTAGGTACAATGGATGGATTTCTTCCTTTCCATCACAGAATTCTTCTCACATCCCTCACTTTCCTTAACTGACACGTACAGAGGTACTCAGGTTAAAACATGTAAAAGTTAAAATAGAAAGATGGTGGTTTGGAGTTGTTCTCCAGAATAACCATTTCTCTCTCTGGGCAAACTCTCTTCCCTCCCCCTTTTTCTACATACCATACCCCATCTTCATAATCTCCCTCCCGACATTCCAAACCGTCCCTCCTCCTCGCTAGGGGGCCTATAACCCACTCTCTCTCTCTCTCTCTCTCTCTCTCTCTCTCTCTCTCTCTCTCTCTCTCTCTCTCTCTCTCTATAGAGCTTTTTCATTAGGACCCCTTCCTCAAGCATTTTAACCTTGGACTTTTTCTTCTACTTTCACAAATTTCTTTTTTACTACCATACCTTAAATTGTATTTCTTTTTCCTGATTACTACCATACCTTAAATTGTATTTCTTTTTCCTGAGAGAGAGAGAGAGAGAGAGAGAGAGAGAGAGAGAGAGAGAGAGAGAGAGAGAGAGGGTAGGTTATGCTAAATTCAGTAAGAAGTCATGAATTTCATCTTTTGAAAACACAACAATATTCAAGCAAAACAAAGTAATTTTTCTTCCGCAAATCTTAAAGGGAAGGCATCTCGCAGAAATAATAAGAGTCCCTGCCAATGAAACAAATAATTACACATGTGCTAAAAGCATGCATAAAACACATGAAAACTTGTCTACATAAAAACGTCGTCGCCAGCATATGAAGACTTTTAGGCCACATCTTACGGCTTTCGGAAGTATCTTAACCGTGACATCACTTCGTAATATATACGGCCATAAAGCAATCTCATTTATATCTCTTCTTTCATACACGAGTACTTAAACCCATTAACGAGACAACATACAAAAGGCAAGAGGACCGTCACAATAAAAAAATGCAAAAACCGTAGCAATCTGTTTAAGACGTCACAAAGTTTTACTTCTTTGATGTAAGACGTTGCAAATATCAGTCACCTTTGGGAATAAAACTTCGTTCTCATAACATTTAAAATCATCCGTTATGGATATCAATTAATATAGGAATTCCAATCACTACACAGAAGCAAATCAAAACGTCCTTGCACACACAACAGAACTGTCACATTCGTCATGCGATATACAGTCATCTAAAATTTAAGATTATCTGCTTTTTTATGGCTATGGCTATCAAGATATTTCTCTGGTTGGATTCAGCGAAAAGGAAGACACTAATCACTGTCACATTCATCCTCCCGTGGGTCGAATCAAGGATTTACTACTTTACTGAGAAACTTCTACAGCCTACTACCTGCTTCCTAAACCTTACACTGCGATATTCACCTCTTGTCATTTATCCAGAGCAAGATATCCTGGGTTTTACTCTCTTTGATATTATCCCTTCCGAATCCCACACTTCTTCAACAATCCTATCCTCGTGTTATTCTCTTATGATTAACTGCCGACTGTGATTTCTCTGGCGTCATCACTAGCATTTCTTACGCACTCGGCATGAATCAATGCCTACCCTACAGTTCGTTTTAAAGGGGCTGACAATAAAAAGAAATCTGCCCTTTATCTGTATTTCATATACGTAAGTCTTGAGGATTGCAATCCCTCTCCCAGTGTAAATGAAATGCATATAATGGGCAGAATTTAACTGAAATCAACATGAGAGGAACTATACTGAGCGTGGCTCCCTACCGAGTTCATTCGACATGACTCATGCGTCAAAGAAAAAACACTTTTTATGACTTATCTAGTCCCAGCCTAATAACAGACTGATTATCCAAAATAGCGCGTCATCACTTGGCGGATTTACCGAAGAGTCGAGTAATCCCCAAGGTGCACATCAACACTGGGTAATCCCTAATGACACCGCTAGGTTGCCAACCTAACCACCTTGGGATTCCCTGATTATTCAATTGAAATTCCGGTTTATATCCATGAAGTCCTAATACAACCTGAGCACTGACATGGTTCGTATCGAGTGACTGCTAATCCCCAGAAATTTCGTATGAAGGACCGGGGAGTCTCTCGGTTCTTCGTACCAACTGATGAGTAATTCCTAAAATATTCTAAACAAGAGTTGGGCAACCTCTAGAATGTCTGCTTCATCATGTGTATCATGACCTAGGCAATCCGCGGCGTGTTCGTCCTACGTGCTCGGTAATCCCGATAAGATTCTTATCGACTATGAACAACCCGTAAGTTTGTCTGAAACGGCAACACGAACGGGATGTTATCAATATCCTTAATTATAATTGTCCTAACAAAAACACATATTCAAATGGAATATGACTAAAAGAACAAGCCTATTTAGCAAGCTTCCACAACACAATGATCATAACTGCCGAAAAAGACAAAACGCATAAGAAACTGTCATAGAATAAAATAGAATAGAATAGAATATAGAATTTTCACCAAAGGCCAAGCGCTGGGACCTATGAGGTCATTCAGCGCTGCAACGGAAATTGACTGTAAAAAGGTTTGAAAGGTGTAACGGGAGGAAAACCTCGCAGTTGCTCTATGAATCAATTGTTAGGAGAGGGTGGAAAGTACGGTGGAAGAAAGAAAACATGAACGGAAGTACAGTAAAAGGCATGGAAGGGGTTGCAGCTAGGGGTCGAAGGGGCTCTGCAAAGAACCTTAAATAATGCCTACAGTGCACCGCATGAGGTGCACTGACGGCACTACCCACCTACGAAGAAGAAGCTGTCACTGAACAAAATTAAGCCAACACAGATAATTGTGAGTTCGTTTGGTTTTAAGCATTAAAATAACCGAATTTTTATTGGTAAACTGGGATGAGGTTGCTAGCCCCATGCTTTGCCCCACTGATGTCGAAGGGGCTTAGATATTGATAGTTTCTGTTATTTCTTGGATGTCAACAAAGGATTGACAAGAGACAACGAGCGTACCTACATTCGTTACAATGTACAGAGGTTAGTGCTTACTGAACACACCCGACCCAGATTCAAAGAGGGAGATGGAAACAATAATTCTTCACTTAATTTCCTAATAGGATTTCAAAAGGCTTCAGAGATAACTGTAACCTGCCATAAGCCAGGCGTATCTCCACCAACACGCTATACCTTTTCATAAACAAATACAAGGAACAAAACATTCTTCCTTTCCCAGCACCCGATTCTCTTCCAGTCAAACTTCCAGTTTCCAAACAATGCTTTCCCAAAGCTTCCCTCCTCGCTTGGTCTACTACTGTGGGCCACCTTCTCCCCCTATGTACTGTGAAAGGCAAAGGGTAGTGTACACAAGACTGACTCGTTCTGACCAATCCTTTATGCCACAATAATATTTACCGATCTCTCTAGATTGGATCTAAGAAAGTTTCTGCCTTTAAGAGGAAGCGCTGATATACAAAAGAAAACCAGCAGCTTTTATTTCATTTATTTACTGATGAGTCAGCAGAAAAAAAGGAAGACTTGCTTCTCTCTCACTTCACACATAAACACTTAGGCTATATGAACTTGAGTTAGTGGTAACACTGCACAAGCTCATTTGTATACATGTATATATATGTGTGTGTGTGTGTATGTATGTATGTATGAATGTATGTATATACTGTGTGTATATATATATATATATATATATATATATATATATATATATATATATATATATATAAAAATTCATCAATGAACCATTTATTCTAAAAGGTGATTCTAGAGAAAAGCCAATAGCCAATACCAAAATCACCCTTTACAGCAGTTAGTCGTAATTTACATTTACGTACTTAGACAAGAAAGGACCAGCGCGATTACTGCACCAGAGAGAGAGAGAGAGAGAGAGAGAGAGAGAGAGAGAGAGAGAGAGAGAGAGAGAGAGAGGCTAGTAGGATGGAGAAGGATAATAGATGATCAAACATTAGGGGAGAGAGACGAATCATTTCTCGGCCTCCTTCAAAGCGCTGAGTCACAACAGCCAACGAACGAAAGATACTGCTGCCTTCCCTGTGTTCAGGCTAGTCCCCCTTGCGGGACGTGACACGCTACAACTGACAAATATCTATGATGAAGTAGTAGTAGTAGTAGTAGTAGTAGTAGTAGTAGTAGTAGTAGAAGGGAGAGGCGGATGAGTCAGGCCTGCGTGAGGAAAAATGGAATACTACAACTCTTTCAACGCAGGTGGGAATGAAAAGGAAATTAACCAAATCGACTGACAATCGAGTTCACAATCTCCACCAGCTTCAATGTCTGTATGAAGACAAACGCTTTACTGGGAGTTCAATATCAGCACGATCTTGACTGGCCCTAAAGAGAAACAAAGTTTCGTCTCTTTAATTAGAATCGAAATTTTATTAAGACTTCACCAAAATCGCAGCCTGATAAGCAACTGGAAAAATTTACTCATTTTTCTCCGAGGTATCTAAAGGGTACGACGAGCTGCTGATTAGCTTAGTATGGTGGTTTATGAAGCGGTAGGTTTGAAAAATTGCTGCAGTGTTCGTGTTCTGCCCTTACTTTAGAGCCAAACATTGTCGGGAAGAATGGTTTAATCTGCGACGTTTAAGTGTTACATAATAGCTGTATGTATGTATGTATATATGTATTTATGTATGCATGAATGTATGTATGTATGTATATATAAATATATATATGGTAAAAAGTGACCAGCAGATTCTACACATATACATACATATACACACATATATATATATATATATATATATATATATATATATATATATATATATATATATATATATATATATATGTGTGTGTGTGTGTGTGTGTGTGTGTGTGTGTGTGTGTGTGTGTGTGTGTGTGTGTGTGTTCTGCAGACATTTTACAAATAAAGCGCCAGTTAAGAACTAGTAAGGAGTAGTGACTAAGAAAAAGAGAGAAAAAGTCCTACAAATTTTCTCCTCGTACCAAGCTTCAGTGACGTAACTTAAAAATTTTAAGCAGGAATAAATATGTTAATAAAGATGTGTGCGTTTTATAAGCAAACAGACGGATAAAATGTAAACAAAACAGCCGTACATAAAATTAGGATTCAGGTTCCATAGAGCGAAAGTTGATCCTCTTGTCCCGCTTTCAGCAGTAATTCGCGAAGGTCCCTTTCGGACCTTTTGAAGACAGGTTCAATAGGTCCCCTTTTCTGTCGGATCGGTTTCACCTGCGATATACAGGTAGACGATGACAATTTTATAACACCAATTAAAACTATAACACAATATCTTGGGTAAGATTTCTGATAATTAGGAACAGAATCGAGACTCATGAGACAGAAAGACTTTTAGATTTATAATATATATGTGTGTGTGTATGTGTAATAAACACACACACACACACACACACACACACACACATATATATATATATATATATATATATATATATATATATATATATATATATATATATATATATATATATGCATGTACAATATAGCCTATATGTATATATTATTTATGTACACACACACACACACACATATATATATATATATATATATATATATATATATATATATATATATATATATATATGTAACAACGTCGTTCTAAGGTTAATAAACTGAGCCGGTTTCCTCAACGATGGCCCATGTATAAAAATGCAGAATGACTGAACCCTATACCGAGCTTAGGAACGGTGCATTACACCCCTTAGGACGGAAGCTGACGTCTCGAGCCTCTTTTATATCACCACCATTTCTTAATACGTGGGTTACTCTAGAATATAAGTTGAGAGAGAGAGAGAGAGAGAGAGAGAGAGAGAGAGAGAGAGAGAGAGAGAGAGAGAGAGAGAGAGAGAGAGAATTTTATTCTACATAAGTAAAGAACATGTGACGCCAGTGGCAAATTATTCTTCTAATCCAAACAAATGACGAGGATTTCGCAATAGGGAAAAAAAGAGAATTCTTTTACGTTTCCTTAAATATCTCAAGTATGCACAAAGAGGAGTAAAGTTAACAATGAGCGACTGGGAAGGTGATTAGGGTACATGATACAACAGAGTCCATTCACTGCCAATTTAACAGTAAATACACCACTGTCACAATAAAGATATTCAAGATACAGCACAGCAGCTACACGATTGACCGACAAACCGGAACATACATTTGTGAAAGATCAGATGCACTAGCAATACAACAGGATACATAGTGAAAGATCGAAATATGTCTACGTGCATTCATAGTTCCTAATTTTCCTACGAGTATTACTTCAGCTCCTGCTGTCAGGAGGCTGTTAGAGCGCAATAATGTATATTATTCGTATACCGAACCTCGTTATCTACTGAGGTTTTTAGCGTCATCTTCATTCTTTCCGAACATCTCCAGATTACCGTAATAAATGCATCAATCATTCTTGAATACCTCCGCCTTTAGGATGAAAAAAATGCTTTGCCTTCCTCTGAACCCGTGAATAAACCAGTTCGATTCGAGAGCTGAAAATCTAGAGCCACCTTGAATGAGATGTCTCTCACTCACGTCCGTTCTGGTTTACACCTAACGTGAAAAAAAAGTGCACAGTGTATACATACAATATACTGTATATATACATATACATATATATATATATATGTATATATATATAGATAGATGGATAGATAGATAGAATAGATAGTTAGATACACAGCTAGATAGATATGTATGTATGTATGTATGTATGTATGTATGTATGTATGTATGTATGTATGTATGTATGTGTGTATGTATGTATGCATGTACGTGTTACAAACGCTTGCAAATATCAGTGCCTTTTTTCATTTCACTCATTAAGGAATCATTTCTTTTGGCATCGAAACAATGTAATAATACTGTTCACCCATGTATACACAAACACACATACAATTTGAATAATAGGGGCGAAACGATTTGCTTCTTCGTCTCACATAAAATGATAAAAAGGTCGATTCTTCGTGCACGTGAATCCTTTAGACCAGAGGTTTTCAACCTGGGGGTCGCGACCCCCAGAGAGGTCACCAGCCTTTTTTCAGGGGGTCGCGAGATTGTTCTTGAGCGAGGGTATGTTTTAGCTGTTTTCAACTTCACCGCCCTTACACGAAGCAACACCTGATCATTAGGCCAAAACAGTCTATAATTTAACTTTTTTTTAACAGAAACAGTTATAATAATATTTTTTAATGCAAGTAGCAAATTTATTACAGTGCAGTGCTATTTTTGCACTAGGTCATTATTTATGATTAGGGTTATCATACGTCCCGGTTGGCCGGGACTCGTCCCGGATTTGAGGCCTTGTTCTGGGCGTCCCGGTCAGTCGGAAAAATGCCCCAGAATGTTCAGGACAAGCGGTCAATCACCCAACAATGTTCCAATGTTCAGTGGGAACGTGTGCGCCCGGCAAATTAACAGTGAAAAATCATGTTTACAGACAGATTTTGAACACGTCAGAGCAAAAAGGCCATACAGATTTGGAAGCAGAAATGAATAGCTAAACAATCGTGTTTTCTGATAAACTTGTGCCCCTTCCGAAGAAAAAATCTCTAACATATGTGGAAGAAGGAATATATAAAAACCTGTGGATAGGTTTGGAACCCGTCATAGTGAATATAGGTTTCTTTTGCACTGTCTTTACGAAAATATGGTAACCCTACATATTACTGAATCAAAAATTTTAAAGAGGTCATAGGTCATAAGGGGTCGCAGTATGAAAAAGGTTGAAAACCACTGCTTTAGACCCATCGTCGTTAGGTGACAGCAGCTGAAGTAAAAGACCCTTGAAGTAACTACTCTCCATGGACCTTTCTGTAGACTTCAGTGGGGAGACTAAATTCATAGATTAATTTAAGTTATATGGACCACACTGAGGAGCCAACGAGGCTTGGATAAGTTCTTCCTGAAAGGGTCAGACATCTCCTCCTTAGGGGTACTGTCCCTAGGGAAGGGGACAGGAGATTAGGATGAAAGGACGACCAAGGCAAGAAGGATGGATGCGAGATCTCTATAGACCTTGGATGGATGGGATCACACGTAAAATGCGTGTGGGTATTATGTAACCATCCAGAGAGAGAGAGAGAGAGAGAGAGAGAGAGAGAGAGAGAGAGAGAGAGAGAGAGAGAGAGAGAGAGACACTGTTCAATCCAAAGAATATATATATACATATATATATTATATATAATTATATATAATTTTATACACATATACATACACACACACACACACACACACACACACACACACACACATATATATATATATATATATATATATATATATATATATATATATATATATATATATATATATATATATATATATATACAGTATATAAGAAGGCTGGACAGCAAAACGTCAGAAAGGAAGCTAGAATGGAAGTACAGTAAAAGGCTGAAAAGTGGATGTAGCTAGGGGCCGAAGGAATGTGACAAACACTATTTAGTAATGCCTACAGTGCACCACGTGAGGTACGCTGATGGCACTAAACCCCGCCTGTCCCCCCACCCCACCCCACGCCCAAGTCACAATAAAGTCCTACAGCTAGCAAAGAAAAAGAAAGAGACCATTTTGACATTTTTCTAAACAGGCCTCCTCCTTCAATGTAGAGGAACTGAAAGGCTTAATGGCGTCACAAAAAGAAAATAAAAAAAAATCACAAGTGGGTGGCGGGGACGGGGTGGGGGCCGACCCAGTTCTCACTCCTACAGCATTTCTGTTTCTTCTCTCTTTTGCCTGAATCTTTCCCGTACCAGCCAAACGAATGCATCTACAGTATCCCATTCGCCTTGAACTCGAGCTTTAGAAAAAAAAAAAAAAAAAAAAAAAAAAAAAAAAAAAAAAAAAAGTAAAAAATGCGCAGAAGCTTATACGGCGCAATCGAGATTTCTATACAGCTTATAATGCCATATGAAACTCTCAGCCAGACCCATGAAACTCTCAGCCGCGGCCCATGAAACTCTCAAACACAGTCCCGGTGGTGGCCTGTATTGTTGGCACCTATAGCGGTGCCAGACGCACGATTATGGCTAACTTTAACCTTAAATAATATAAAAAAAAACTACTGAGGCTAGGGGGCTGTAATTTTGTAAGTTTGATGATTGGAGGGTGGATGATCAACATACCAATTTGCAGCCCTCTAGCCTCAGTAGTTTTTAAGATCTGAGGGCGGACAGAAAAAGTGCGGACGGACAGACAAATAGCCATCCCGATACTTTTCTTTTGCAGAGAACTAAAACTTAAATACGAAAATTTTAAGAAAGTTTCCGAGTCAGTCTGTGAAACGTTGGACTTAGGAAACCACGAGTAATCGTCCGTTCTAATCCTTCTTAATCCTCCTTTAGTGCTGATTTATGAAACTCTTGTCTGTAATCCCCAGTAATCCGCTGTAATCCCTAGGCAAAGCATTCTCTAATCCCCGTAAGGCTGTTTGTGATGCATTTGGCTGAATTCACATTTTCTTGACGAGAGGTTTCTCACTGTTTTGATGCTGACGTCCAACAACAGTTCTTTGGAGACGCTTCCCTTCGTTACCAGAGTTCCGCTTACTTGGATGCAAAACGCGGCATTTTCCTCACAATTCTTGTTCATGGAATTGATTTA
>NC_089741.1:24011491-24013991 GCF_040412425.1 Macrobrachium rosenbergii
ATCTCTCTCTCTCTCTCTCTCTCTCTCTCTTTCTCTCTCTCTCTCTCTCTCTGGTGGATAGAATGTTGAATTTTGGCCAAAGGCCAAGCGCTTGGACCTATGAGGTCTTTCAGCGCTGACACGAAACTGACAGTAAAAAAGTTTGAAAGGTGTAACAGGAGGAAAACCTCGCAGCTGCACGATGACTCAATTGCCAGGAAAAGGTGGAAAGTAAAATGATAAAAGAGAGAATATGAACGGAGGTACAGCAAAGGGAATGGAAGGGATTACAGCTAGTGGCCGAATGGAAGCTGCAAAGAACCTCAAGTAATGCCTACAGTGTACCGCACGAGGTGCATCGACAGCACTAACCCTCACCCCCCACGGGGTCTCTCTTCTTATAACAGAAGACTTTATTTCTCTCAAAGTATGCTGAATTTCACTGTTAAACATAACGCAAGGATATATATTATCAATTACATATACAAAACGTTAGAAAAAATCTAAAACTTCAAAAGGAATAAATTTATGTCCTACCAAAGACAGTATCATTGCTTCTTGAGAGAAGAACCAGTTTTCTATTCAGGACGGACCAGGTGTCGACAACTCTGTATGCAGCAGTGAGTGTTAATAAGTGCTTCCCTTTCTATATTTCTTCTGTCCATATGAACCTAATGAGAAACCTCTCCTGACTGTCTCCGAGCAGTTGCATGTATCCTTAAATGAACAAATGAAATAAGCTAAAACGAAAATGAAACCGTCATACATCATGCCTCAAGATACTTCTTTGACAGCTGTTCCCCTGAGCGGTTCCGTGACACCCGTCACGACTCCCCTCCTTACATTTTCTTTGTGGAAATTGGACCCCCTTCGATTCTACCGTTAGAGGAGTTTCTTTTCTTCTACTACCAAGATTTTGAATTCTCTGACTGCTTCTGTTTTCTAGCTCTTTTAACCTTCCAATCTGTAAGAAGCCTGGGCTAGCTCAGGGCATAGAATTGCCGGCCCCTTCGACTTCGGAATGAGAAACACTAAGAAATAAAACTAATGATAAATATATCAATCGTCTACGCTCTCGCAACCGTATCAAATAAAGACCAGATAACATTAATAGAGAAATATAAATCATTAACATTGTTTTTCAAGTTATAAAAAAAAGGAGGGGAGGAGTTGAGGAAACGTTGACACTATACACTTTACATGGGCAATCATAATGACTAATGAATGAAGACCCATGGATCAGAATGGAATCGAATTGAATATAGAATTTAGGCAAAAAGCCAAGCACTGGGACCTATGAGGTCATTCTGCGCTGAAACGGAAATTGACAGTAAAAGGTGTAACAGAAGGAAAACCTCGCAGTTGCACTATGAATCACTTGTTAGGAGAGGGTGGTAAGTAAGGTGGAAGAAAAAGAATATGAACGTAGGTACAGTAAAAGGAATGAAAGCGGTTGCAGCTAGGGGCCGAAGGCACGCTGCAAGGAACCTTAAGTAATGCCTACAGTGCACCGCATGAGGTGCACTGACGGCACTAACCCCCCAAGGGCCAGAATGGAATCGCACTGGACACAGTGTCCTGCCACGCCAGCTAATAAAACTATCCCCCTGCCTCTCGCCTGAGTTCCAACAGCTTTCCAACACAAAGAGGAACTCCCAGCGTCAACTCGGCCCTAAGAGTCTACGCACTCATATCAGTGCCAACACCGGATGCGACGACGGTTAAACTGAGGTTTAGGGGTTCTATCTTGTAAAGAAAAAAATAAATAAATAATTACAGTAAATAAAAAAATAAAGAGGAGCGTTGCAAAAAAATGTTAGCAGCGGTCTAGTGCAAACGAATATGGGTCATAGTAAGGCCTGAAAGTGGACAGATTAAGTAATAACGCCGTCACAAATCAAAGGGTTTCGCTTGAATGTAACAAAGCAGTTCCCTCACTCATAAAATAAAAAAGCTTTGTGTAAAGGAGAGTACGCATATAATGGAGGAGAGAAAATGCACTCCTATGTCCAAAATAACAGAAGAGAGCTCCTAAAATACAGTACGGAACGTATTTCCGTGCAAATAATGAGAAAACAGCTTACCCTTCGATGTAATGAAAACAGTGAATTCCTGTGCATATGAGAGAAAACATCCCAAACCCCACACATTCAGTGTGAGAAGAGGCCCCTTTCACTCATACAAGTGAATAATTCCTCTATACAATTACTTCCATGAGAGAAATTTTTCCCTTGCAAATGAGAAGAAACACATCCCCCAACTGATATGAGAAAAAGTTCCTACACATAATGAGAGACTTAAGTTATGCCATGACTTTTTGAAAGAAAAATCATTCAGTGATATGAGAGGAAAACAAACACCAATAATCTTTTAAAGAGAGAAGCGCTCCTTCAATCAAAAAGTTAACTTAGTAAGAGGAAAACGTCTATTTTCGCATATGAGAGAACATTACACACGCCTCTACCAAACACTTGATAGGCAAAAATTCTCCCTCGTGCATTTAAAAAGAGAAAAAGAGTTC
>NC_089741.1:24031491-24048991 GCF_040412425.1 Macrobrachium rosenbergii
AAGAGAGGGAGGACGGCGAGAGCGAGAGGTATAGGTAGGCAGTAGTAGGTAGGGCCCTTACCCTCTCATAGGCCTGTCTGGACCTTCGCCTCCTCTCCGTTCCACCTGTACCCAGGGGCACGCGCACACCCCAACTCCATAGCTTTATTTACCAAGCACTCCGATCGTACAGCCCGCGATGCGAAGGGCGCCGCCCTTGCAATTAGGTCTCTGTCATTCTGACGCTGATCCCGGTGAGGATGGGAGGAAGGTGACGCAGAGCGCAGACTCTCAGTAGAAAGAAACGTTGTAGAATGTCAGCAGGTTGGGTTTACCGGGACCATACTCATCACTCTTCACTCCCTCTTGTCCTCTACTCCTCTAACATCGGCTGCAGGGAACCCCGTTAGGAGAGCCCATGCAAGCCCTTATCCTGACGCGATTTCAGAGGCTCCTTTGCAGGCACGGCATTCCAGTGCCTTCGCTTTCCACACAAAGTGTCTGGTGACACCTGGGCCTGCCGTCAGTGCCAAGCAAGCGCGATTGTCCGAAGTAATTGAAGCTACCATACCTACCTGAGCAGCTTCCCTGGCCCCTTACCGTGGGCAGTCCGGCGAATTTTAATGCCCGCTAAAGCTCCGTTGGCTCCATATTTTGCCATAGAGAACCTTTTGTCTTGGTAAAAACTAGTTCTGGCCCTAGACTAAAGTCTCGTCGCAACGTTCTACTTCTACTTTTTAGACTATATGGCCTTTTTGCTCTCATCTCACTCTCTCCCCCTATTCATATCTGTAGCTACAGTACGTCTACGCCTCAGCTGCGCATGCGTGTTTTCGGTTCCCTTCAGTATTTTCACAGGCACTTGCCAGGTCCACGTAAAATATTTGACCGCCGTTGTCTCATGCCCACCGACCGACACATCCCCGAGTAGGCCTCGTGCCTGGGGTATCATTCCTTCCTTTAAACTTCTTCGACTTCCCCACAAACCCCATCATCATTATCATCATCATCATCATCATCGTCGTCGTCGTCGGCAGCAGGAGCAGTATTTGTAGAGGGAAAAGGGTCCTCCCTTTGGGACACCTTCCGAAATGCTTCGTCAGTCGCGGCGGAGGGAGACCCCGAGAGAAAACTGGGCCAATTCCACAATGTTGCGTTCGTATGCCAAGAACCCCAGTAGGTGGGGGGCGGGGTAGGGGAGGGGGTGGGGGGGAAGAACTACAGAACTGCTACAGCGGTGGCTGGCGCTACAACTAAAAGTACGTTTTTATTGTCGGTGGTGCTTGCTTGCAAACGATCCTGCTTGAAGTCGATGATAAGGGGGCGATCGGGCACATGTTACCCTTATCATATTCTCTATGTTCATTCATATAATCCCTATGTTCTTTATGTTCTTTCATATTCCTTATGTTCTTTCATGTAGCCTCAAGAACACGCTACATAGATCATTACAGGACATGCTGTTCTTAACTGTCATGAACATGAGACTTGTAAACTTCTTCCATGATGGATATCGTTATGCTTTCTTACCCAGAGGCCGATGGGACGGGCAACCTAAAGACCTCATCTATCGCTGGTATGGTGGAAACAAGGATAAAAAGAAATTAAATATCACAGTCTTCAGGGAACAAGGAAGGAGACAGAATTCAATAGTCACCTTTATTCAAGTTCTAAAGTTATGCTTAAGATGTTTTATTGTATCCAATATACAAGTTATCTTTCTTCGATTTTCAAAGTTATCATTACGAAAGTTGTAGACACCTTTAAATAAGTTATAGAATTAGTCTTCCCGGTCCAGTCCCTCCGCTGTAATGTGACCGCCATCTCTTTTCTACGGCCGTAACACCAGGCAAGCCACCACTTCTCAAAACGTGGAAATTTTCAATCCGAAGATTGCTCAGTTCTGCGTTTATTTTTCCTTTTCGTGCCAAACTCCGAAAAACAAACGTACATGCCTTGGTAAATAAATAACCTTCGTCTAGTTTATTTGCCAGGCTTTAAAATAACGTTCATTTGTTGAAAAAACTGCTAGATTTTATCAACAGTGCCCTGAATATTAAGTACTGAAGTATTAGCTACTTAAAACAAATTAAAAATGCTCCGAAGTTTCTTCGGCGCAATCGAGTTTTCTGTACAGCGTATAATCAAGGACACAGAAAATAGATCTAACTTTCGGTGGTCTCGGTTTAATGCTGTATGAGCCGCGACCCATGAAACTTTAGCCACGGCCCGGTGGTGGCCTATCCTATATCAATGCCAGAAGCACGATTATGCCTAACTTTTACCTTAAATAAAATAAAAACTACCGAAGCTAGAGGGCTGCAATTTCGTATGTTTGATGATTGGAGGGTGGATGATGAACATACCAATTTGCAGCCCCCTAGCATCAGTAGTTTTTAAGATCTGAGGGCGGACAGAAAAGTGCGGACGGACGGACAAAGCCGGCACAATAGTTTTCTTTTACAGAAATAAAAAGGAAATAAGAGGGAAAGCAACGCGTGGTGAATTCATCACCCACCTCGATCTCCCCACCTAATCATAACAATTTTCCGTGACCACTTAATTGTTCTTAGTTCTAAGAATTAAGAACATCGGAAGTTTGACAAGAAAAGTACCATTTTTTTTTTTACACAAGGTAGGATCAACTCAAGGCTGAATACAACTTGTTTTATTATTATTTTTAAAGCATGTGGTCGTCGGGAGTAGCCACTAAGCGATTTTTGTCCTCAGAGCTATGGACGTCCTCATAATGACCGATTAATATATACCTTTTTTTTCAAGTTCTTAGATTAAGGTCGTCCACAAGTTCAGGATTTTGAGATGGGGTCATCTACAGATAAATCTCACCTGAGATCTGAAAACATCAGCCCCAAACTGCACAGCGCTGATGAAAATGATAAAGCAAGTTTTCGCTCAGTAATACAAATATGTGAAATGAGACCACTACTTCCAACATCCTTAGATTGCTCAGCTTGATGACTATCATATCTCTCTCTCTCTCTCTCTCTCTCTCTCTCTCTCTCTCTCTCTCTCTCTCTCTCTCTCTCTCTCTCAGATTACCTGGTTTCAATCATTTTATTATTCATCTCCAGTTTCCTTTATGCCTCGCACATATTACCTCTGACAACAGTCAGTCTCTCTCTCTCTCTCTCTCTCTCTCTCTCTCTCTCTCTCTCTCTCTCTCTCTCTCTCTCTCTCAATCATTTTTTCTTCATCTCCATTTTCCTTTATGCATGAGCATGGTCACGACATCAGGCTGCTCGACACATTTTAGAATTACTGTTTTTTTATTCAGGTATCAGATCTCAATTTCCACCTAATTTATTTTGTGACTGTGTGTATGATTCTTAGGTACTTAAATCACAAGAGACAATGATAAGTGTCTGGCAGATATCATCTTTAACAACAATCTCTCTCTCTCTCTCTCTCTCTCTCTCTCTCTCTCTCTCTCTCTCTCTCTCTCTCTCTCTCTCTCTCTCGATAGAATCTCTGATTGGCTTGTTTATGACTTCTATCTAACCCTTACAAATCCCCTTTAATATACGTAGGTTGTTCCTTCATTTAACATGGCCAGCGCGCGACAGGGAGCCCCTCTCTCTCTCTCTCTCTCTCTCTCTCTCTCTCTCTCTCTCTCTCTCTCTCTCTCTAAGTCCGTGCGCATCAAAACAAAGAGCCTTTCGAACTTCCATCGAGAAGCCGACAATGCTCGGAACATTACTGTTGGCCTCGCATTATAGTATGCGTAAATATATATGCACACATATATATGTATATATATATGTATATTTATATATATATATATATATATATATATATATATATATATATATATATATATATATATATAGATTATTGATGTAGATGGATAGATCGATAGATAAATCTATAAGTATACATACACACACTGTATGTATATATATATATATATATATATATATATATATATATATATATATATATATATATATATATATATATATATATATACATATATATATATATATATATATATATATATATATATATATATATATATATATATATATATATATATAAAATGAAATTTAATCTACGGGTCACATTCTACCGATCTATGCAGCAAATAAAATAGCCAACAAGCAAAGCAATCTAATCAAACTCCCTTTCTTAACATTTTCGGAACCAGCATTCTCCTGAAAATTTAGGGTCCGAAAATGGAAATAAAATAGAGAAATTCCTTCTCCAAACCAGGATTGGAATCTGGACTAGGAGAGATATAACTAGCAATGAACCACCCACGTTATCACACTGGTTATACCTATTCATCCCTTACACACAAACAAACAAAAATACGATACACAAAAAAAATCTCCGAGAGCCTCTAATTCTTGCACTGTACGGTTCTGCGACCTCTTCTTTCAATCTAATCCCATGCTCTGGAAATTTCCATCTTCTGTATTCCAGGATCCATTGACTTATCATTCATTCAGAGGCAAGTCTACTAATTCCTGCGTATTTATACCGACCCCCTCTTCATTTTTTCTTTCTTCGGGCCTGGGCTACTAAATAACGTTATATTGCTCTTCCCATTGCCCTCTCAATTAAACAACAAAATCTTAAAGAACGCACGATCCCCTAGAGCAGTTCTAAAGCCTAATTGCAAAGAAATAATATCCGTTAAGCAATATATCAATAACGCAAAAGGGCGATCTGCACAGAGGACAATTGCTTTCGCATGCTAATAAACCACTGTGGAAAACCATCGCAGCCCGAGCGATCAATATGGATAATCCCGCTTGGAGCCTCATCGACAGCATTGTCAGGTGGCAGTTTACAAGGGCGACCCATGAATTCCAAAGCCGAGAGACAGGTGGGACTTGAATGGTCTCCGTGGCAAATGGGGCAAGCATGTGCACCGTGATGCATACTCTGCGAATCAATCCCTCGTGGGAAATGCCGTGGAATAGCAAGGAACATGTATCCTGATGCATAACTGAGGGACAAGACGCTTCGTGGGAAAGGATAAGGAACAGGCATCCGAACACAAGTTGTGAGAATTGCAATGACACACGCTCGAGGAAAAACCCTTTCGAGGAGAATGACATATATATCATGAATCATGCTATATACTTCATGGATAAACCTTCTGAAAAAGAGTAGCATGCAGTGTGATACATACTCGAGGAAAAACCTCCTTCGTGGAGAATGAAATTTATCATGAACCAAGTTACAGATTTCAAGGAAACCCTTGTTTGAAAAACAGCATGCAATATGCATCCTGACGCATAAGGGATAATGCGTTTGTAAAGAATGACAAGGAATATGAACCATTAAACAATATTCGGCGGTGGGTCCTCTATCGATTCAATGTTGAGATACTCAGTTGTTTCAATACGGAACACAATGGTCCGCAAGATTAAGCCATGCTGTTCAAACAATGGATCGCAATTCACCAGAGAGAGAGAGAGAGAGAGAGAGAGAGAGAGAGTCAAGTCTCAGTAGTCTTAAAAGATCCGTTTATTCTTTAAATCCACAGCGAGAGAGAGAGAGAGAGAGAGAGAGAGAGAGAGAGAGAGAGAGAGAGAAATTCAATTTCCAGTAGCCTTAAGAATCCGTTAATTCTTAAAATTCACCGACAGAGAGAGAGAGAGAGAGAGAGAGAGAGAGAGAGAGAGAGAGAGAGAGAGAGAGAGAGAGAGAGAGAGAGAGAGAGAGACTAAACACTTCAAGCAGTCTTTAACATTCGCCTTGATATTAAAGAGATTTAAGCCCGCTGGCACACACGTGTAGATGAATGCCCCATGCATTTGAACGCTGACCCCGGCTGACCCCAAAGGGATCGTTATGAAGCATTGAAACTAAACGAGAGAGAGAGAGAGAGAGAGAGAGAGAGAGAGAGAGAGAGAGAGAGAGAGAGAGAGAGAGAGAGAGAGAGAGGTACGGATACCTTGTTCTCTTCGGTTTGTTGCAAAGCATTTTCGTATTTATCTTCATAATTTTCTTTTCTACATACTTTCATTTGTATCGGGATTCACAAGTCTGTTACAAGATTTTCCAACTTCTTCGTAACAGCATTCATTAAATTTCGTCTATGTCAGTTTTTGAGAAAACTTTTTATCTAATGACTTGACGGTGCTTGCCGGTTTCCTGTATAACAGGCAAAATCGATACTAATGCCAGTGAGATCAGTTAGGACAACTCGTTAATATTATTATTATTATTATTATTATTATTATTATTATTATTTGGTCTGTCACAGCCATCCTATTCGACTGGGTGGTTTTTATAGTGTGGGGTTCCGGGTTGCATCCTGCCTCCTTAGGAGTCCATCACTTTTCTCACTATGTGCGCTGTTTCTAGTAGCACACTCTTCTGCTCGAGTCCTGGAGCTACTCCGGCATCTAGTTTTTCCAGATTCCTTTTCAGGGATCTTGGGATCGTGCCCAGTGTTCCTGTGATTATGGGTACAATTTCCACTGGCCTATTCCATATCCTTCGTATTTCGATTTTCAGGTCTTGATACTTATCAATTTTTTCTTTTTCTTTCTCATCTCCTCTGGTGTCCCACGGTATTGCGACATCAATGAGTGATACTTTCTTCTTGATTTTGTCAATCAACGTCACGTCTGGTCTTATTATTCAGAAAAAGAAGCCTATTCATATGGAACAAGCCTACAGGGACCACTGACTTGAAATTCCAGCTTCCAGAGAATATGGTGTTCATTCGAAAGAAGTAACAGAGGGTAATGGGATGAAAACAATAACCAACGAAGTAAAACCTTAAAAAAACTCGAGCTATTTCATTCCCCGGTATGTAAGATCAGTTAAAGAACTCACGGAGGGATACCACTTCCTGCTTCTGCTGTTAATGGAGAAACGGCTTGAAAGAAACTCTTCTCACTACCACCAAACACAATGCTGCCCTAAAATGGAAGACGCAGTGTCTGCAAAAATCAAAACTGAGAAAAATGGTAAATATTCCCTTGCCTTACTACTGATTTTGCAGATACCGCAAATGGGACCCGCTAAATACTCGTGGAAGGCATTGAAGAATCATTCTGAAACTGCAGTAATGCGTGTATTAGTGTTTCACGAGCCCCAATAGGTGGCATATCTCAATTTCGAAAATTTTCCAGATACTGCAGTTTTCCATTTTAGGGCAGAATGGTGGTTTGGAACAAGTCAACTCATCGTTATTACCCTAAATCTGAAAGCGTTCACGCAAATAACGTTGTGCCCAAGCAACAAAATCTAAGTTGGAATAAACACATCCGCTGACATAATTATAGAGTTTCGTTTTATATTGACAGCAATATTTATAGCAGTACTTATGAGTCCTGCACCAATGAAAAGACTAAGGTTTGTCAGAACAGATACACTGGGTAAAAGACACTCATAAAATTCACGACCACAACAGAGCTCTCAATTCATAAGGTAAATGATGCTTGATAGTGACAAATAACATTTCTCAATATACAAAATTCAACTAGCAAAGGAAGAGCCTATACAAAACAGAAAACAATCTGCCCTTATAATGCAAAATTGACTTTTTTTTTTAATCAAGCCTTAACTAGGCCTTTTCGTCTACAGCGGAAAATCAGCCTCAATGAAAGTTATCCTAGAAGTCAATTTTTCTGCTTATGAGAAAAATCGCATAAACTTCAAGCACAGAGATGGGTGGACTCGAGAATTCAAACTGCATCGAGTCAAAAATATAACTATAAAAATCCAAATTAAGATAAAAACTGGTAAACGTGGGAACTCAAACTGTAATGATGATGTAGAGATACGGATATAAAAACTCACATAATAAAGAGAAGTATGTCAAGACTTTAAAACTCGACCAGCCACAAAACTGGTCAATACAGGGAGAAGGAACTCCCTCTTTATGCAAATAAAATGGTACTTGGGTAAAACAATGACGGGAACCAGAAGCAAAAAATAACAGACGCGGAAAATAATGAACAACATGGAAAATGGCGTAAAAGGAAGAGAGAAAATGTTCCTTCCGGATGCAACAAAGACACATCTACCATCCACTTCCCAACCACAACCCCTCTGCCAGGGCCCCTAGCACCCCCCACCTCCCCAAACCCAAAATATTAGCAGGGAGAGTCTATAAGGAAAATAAAGGGGGAAAAGCGTCGAAGGAAGAAAGAAAATGTTCCTTCCGGATGCAACGAAGACACATCTACCATCCGCTTCCCAACCACACCCCCCTCTGCCAGGGCCCCTACACCCTCCTCCCCCAAAAACCAAAATATTAGCAGCGAGAGTCTATCTATCACAAAGGAGATGATTTACAATCGCTGTGCGGGAAAGCAGTAACCGTGAACAAAGGCCGTGGAACGCCCCTCAGCCAACAACCTACACGGGTGATTCATTACAGTCTCGTTATCATAATTAATGATATCATTGTTCTTTAAGGTATGGCTTCTTTACTCTCTCTCTCTCTCTCTCTCTCTCTCTCTCTCTCTCTCTCTCTCTCTCTGTATCACATTTCGAAAAGATGTGAAGGCTACAACTCCTATATTAATTTATGGAACTCTAATATGCTTTCCATGAGGGATTATTACCATGAACAGATGGAACGGTTATCCTCAACCTTACCCTTAATATATTTTCCCAGATCTTAGCATATTTTCACCAAAACTTGGTTAATTTGTACCGAGTCTTTGTACAACTCCCCAATTTTTCATATTTTCCCCAATCCTAGAATAATTTACCTTATATCTTGTCCCAATCTTTGGGTATTATTAGCCGATCTTCATATAGTTTCAGTATATTTTGTATACCTCGGTATCAAAGTATGTCTTATGTATTTTCCCACATATTAGTATATTGACAAATATTTTCCCACACAGTATATTTACCCAACCTTATTAAAATCTTACCTGATCTTGAATATTTTCCCAAAGTATATTACCCGGCCTCCACCCACCCGATTATATTTTCCCAAATTCTAATATACGTTTTCCCCCTAATCTAAGTAAGTCTCCCCTTCAGCGCCACAGAAGACAAACGCCCTCTGGTATAAACATGTTTACCTGCAACCCCAACCTTTGTATAACTGACCATACTCATCTTGTCTCAGCTTTTTATAAACAAACATGTATTCCTCAACATTAATCTTTATGAATACATAAGACCGTAATCAATCGTTTCTGATCTGTGTGTGAATAAACATGCGCGTTATCAACAGCAAACTCTGAATAAATAAACACGCTTTTCATCAAATGAATAAACATGCCTATCCTTATCGTCCCGTCAATCCTTGTGTAATTGGACACATTAATCCTACACTTGAATCTTTTGTGTCGACTGAAATGCCTGTTCTTGTCTCTAATCGTTGCATATGTAAACATGCTTGTGCACAATTGTAATCTTTGCATAAATTTTAGAGGTTCCAACTGTAAGTAATTCATCATGCACTGTTATCTTTCTGTGACACAAGGTTAAAAACCCCTGTAAAAGAAGAGGTTAAAAATATTGCATCAACCTCAATTCAAATATAAGTAGGGAGGGAGGGTTCCACTCCACATGCGCGGCTTTCCTAATCTTATCTAGCATAATGGCATCGGGGTTCTAAAGGCCACAACCTTTTCATGCCACCGAAAATGAGACAGGCAAAAATTTCAATCCTGCTACCGTGAGAAAAGAAAGCTGAAGAACGGATGGGTCCATCAAACGTTCCGATGACAGATATCTTTATGAATTGAGACAAAACACCAAACAGGACAAAGTTCCTTACTTGAAAAGGTGAAAAGGATAAATGACCAAATCGCTCGACTAGCATCTTAAAATATCATGAAGCATTTACGTGGTCATTTACGTGAGTCTGTTATTTTCACGTAGGTTAAGACGCTTGGCCCCATCACGGAAGAATGTCAAAAGATCTATTTTGTTGTGATGAAACAGCAGAAAATAAATAACTAAGTAAATAAATGAATAAATAAATAAAATAAATAAAATAAATAAATAAAAATACACTACAGAAGAGTCAACGTCGAATACCACAAACTATTACTGCTAGTTATACATACTGATTCGACTTGTTACTTCCTCCGAAACACCCCAAAAATCAGCTATCAAATATTTTCACGCGACCCCCAACCCCAAAACCACTAAACTCCCCCTCCCATCCCAATACCCAATACGAACAGGCACCACATCTGGCCCCCATCATCATCATGCGAAGTAATTGCCAAGTAGCTCATTAGCAGTGAACATGTAGTAAAATTAATTGACGGTACTCACATTACCCTACTTAATGGTTAGGACGAGTCTCAAGGTCTAATATTCCCGTTGAATTACAGCCAATAAGAATGCCAAGCTCCGCCCGCCCCCTGTAACCCCCAACCCACCCAACCCATACTCCCTACGTCACTCCTTAATAGACTTCATTAACAGTTATTCAATTATAGCACAGAGATTTATTCCTTGGTTTAGGAGTGATTCAATTTACACGTACAGACAATTGCCTCATGGTGCTACTGCTTAAACCTGCGCACGGAACATTGGTAAGTTGGATTTTAAATGTGCACTTGTGCAGGATTCAAATTAAAAATAGTAGTTAATTTCTCTTCATGACTGACTGGTTAATTTCTGTAAAGAGACGTACGTGAATACACACACACACAATATATATATATATATATATATATATATATATATATATATATATATATATATATATATATATATATATATATATATATATATATATATATATATATATATGCATTTAAATATAACATATATATATATGCACAGTATATATATATATATATATACAACATATATATATATACACACATTTTATATATATATATAATATATATATATATATATACATTATATATATATATATATATATATATATATATATATATATATATATATATATATATATATAAAATGTGTGATTTTATTTGAAAAAGAATTTGATTATATGCTTTGCGACATTCATGATCCGGCACTGAAATTGCTATGAATGACATGGTCGCTATCGAAACTCGTACGAATCATCGAAGCACATGCGAGTGTCAATCAAGAACGGGAGACCCTTTGCAAAAATTCACGACCTGACACGAAAATCTTAACAACATCACGTTGAGCCCCTCAAACCCTTCACCTCTCTCTCCCTCTCTCTCTCTCTCTCTCTCTCTCTCTCTCTCTCTCTCTCTCTCTCTCTCTCTCTCTCTTGCATGCATTCTCACTACATGAATATCAAGGCGCCCAAACAATCTTAACATTCTCACGATCCCTCTTCCGTCGTTTTAGATATCTAACTAATCTACAATTTTCACCAAAGAATTTCCTCCAGACGGAGGACCTGCTCTTCTTCCTCTTCTTCAATGTGGCGCCTATAATGACGCAAGTGATCAAGAACATTCACACTTTTCTCTCTTGTCAAGTGAATCAGTTCTGAGACATCCCTCACTCTCTCTCTCTCTCTCTCTCACCTCCAGTCACTCCCCTGATTCCATTCATACCGTTTTTCCTCGTCGACCTCGCTACTTTCCCAGATCAACATGTTGCTGCACTCTCACTCTTTCTACCCCTGTTACTCCAAATACTGGTCGGAGATCATTCATTTCGAAGTTCTTGTAGCTGCTTCTTTAGAGGCATGGTCAAAAACCATCCTGCATTTTCGTAAGGACGAATCGGCTTACCAGGAGGTTCATTCATACTCCCTTTTGTCACCCCAGAATATCTCTTCCTTTCACAACTGAACGTTTTTCCACTGCCTTTTTGTTCTCGCTTATTCCACGGTTCACATATTTATTTTTCTCATTCTGACACTATTCGTAATATCTCCTTCCAGATGCTAATATCCATCCACCATTTCAAATCATTCCTCATCCATGCTAACGCTCTTAGCACCGCCTTTCCTGGAAGAAACTATATGACTCACAAGTCAAATATATTACATGCCGACTTCTTCATCTATTGTACCTTCACATTTTTTCTCCCAAGTATTTTTTACGTTCCCCGAAGCTTCTTCATTGCAACCAAATACACTGATTTCTGGAACTGAATTGAGTGTAGAATTTAGGCCAAAGGCCAAGCACTGGGACCTATGAAGTCATTCAGCGCTGAAACGGCAACTGACAGTTTGAAAGGTTTAACAGGAGAAAAACCTCGCAGTTGCGCTATGAATCAATTGTTAGGAGAGGCTGGAAAGTAAGATGGAAGAAAGAGAATATGAAAGGAGGTACAGTAAAATGAACGAAGGGGTTCCGGCTAGGGTTCGAAGGCACGCTGCAAAGAACCTTAAGTAATGCCTACAGTGCACCGCTTGAGGGGGAAATTACTTTCTATTACCTGTTCGAGATTCCTCAACTCGCCAACTTTTATTACACAGACTTTACTTGTTACTCTCACGAGAAACCTGCGTTTTATAGGTTCGATGACCTCTCATCTTCTCGATTTACTCGCACTTTAATTATCATACAAATCTATATATGCTTATAACATCACACTTCCCCAATAGAACAGGAAAATCTCCCCACCATTCCACACTGGAATTTACTTTTAATAACAGTAGCATATACCTTTGTGTAATAACAAATATCTTTACAGTATCATTAAAATTAATTAATCTCGCTGATAATTTCATAATTTTCATATCTTCCCATTTCAGTCCTATACAATATCAAAATTCCCCTTTAAAAGTAATCTCAGCGTTATCTAACATTAGATTTGTCGTCTTGTTCAAGAAGACATATTTGTAATTAGTTTTGGATAAACTCGAAGAAATAAACTTTTATTTTTGTTCGTGTGCAGTGTTATGCGAAAGTTGAAACTTTATAGGTCATGGCTGCGACAAGGGAGAAAATGGGGTCTTTGCATTCATTTTTAAGAGCGTACTTAAGTTCTTGAGTGCTAAAAATGTAGAAAAAAGTTGCCTTCCGCAAAATCCGATACAAAAAATATTGAAAACTTGAAAATAAACTTATAAATAACTGTGGAAAATATCCACATACTACTAGGAACCTTGAATTGACGTGCCAATTACTATGCAAGTTCCCTGATAAGTAGAAGTCACCTTACTGGCTTCCACTTTCTTATATGATGAGCACCTTATAAGAAACTTCCTTGGAAGCATTCAGGGGGTACCACGGAAGTAAATGCAGCGATCAAAGATATTTAAATCTACGGGAAAGCGCGACCTGAAATGTATGTCAACCCAGAACGCCACAAATGTCTACGGGATTTGCACGATATATTTCATTGTACTGAGAGACTTCAATGCGTAAGCAAATGAATACGTACCCATTAAAGCTAAAAAAAAAAAAATAAAAAATAAAAAAAATTTACTTTCGTATTACATTTATCTTTCTCTTTCACACTCCTGGGTGTTCTTTAAACCTCTGGGCTGGACTAAGTAATGTTATATTGTAAATGAATGCAATTTAATCATGTAGCTGACGTATTATCATAATCAAAGTGACCTGTCAATAGCTAAAATATATGTATGTATGTATGTATGTATATATATATATATATATATATATATATATATATATATATATATATATATATATATATATATATATCATATGTTACATACTGACTTCTTCATATAAAGATCTTGGAATAATTCATTCACATTACATATGTATACACACCCATATATATACATATATAATTATATATATATATATATATATATATATATATATATATATATGTGTGTGTGTGTGTGTGTTGGGGGTATATATATATACATACATACCTAATGCGGCGAATTATTCCAAAAGTTCTTACATTTCTTGAATAACATACTTTTAACCTTACACCAGTCATGCACCCCTAAACAGAGACTACGAAAACAAGACAAGAAGTAAAAATAGATAAGAGAGAGAGAGAAGTAGATAGGTAGATACCATTCATTACAAATAACCGTACGAAAGTTATTAAATTCGAAAGAAATGAAACTACAGAGTAACTCTGCAGTTAGCCCCACAAGCTGTAATTTCAACTGGGCCCAATGGCCAGGACAGCAGAGGCGACAGCGTCATCCTCTCAATAAGCAATTATCACCAAATTTCGTGGACCCCGAGTGCCAAATATCCATCCCGGTACCCCCAGGCTGCGAGCTGCTACTGCCCTTTCATCCCATTATATGGCGGAGAATCGTTCCGCCTTCTCTACTGATAAGTCAAGGGCATCGCCTCTTTCCCTGCCACCACCAGCCCCTCGTCTTACTCCCGTCTAAAGATGGGCCCTGTCTAATCTGGCAGACGGAATATATTGCTGACTTCCCAGAAAACAGCTGTATCTGCCTTCTAGAGGTCAAAGGGACGGGTAGTTGAGGCTGGGAGGTGATGCCAGCGGCCACTTGAATGGATGCCTCTCGCGCGCAGTTGCCGGTTCGTCTTTTGATTCCCTATCATTCTCGCGCTCTCGCATCTTCTTTCCAGCTTCTCTTCGCTCCAAGTAAGATAGCTACACGCCCGACGTCAAGTGTCTCAAATTTTGTGCGAAACGATTTCGTACGCCGCGGACAGCTTCGTTCGAACGACTGAAAAACAAAAACAAAACAAAAAAAAACGACAACCTAATAAAAACGGACAGCGGCCTTCCTATATATACTTGGGACGAGGAAGTTTAGGTCTCTGCATACCTACACTCTGACCAACATTGCCGAAAAAATGTGTGCTGAAGAACGCGTTCGCCTCGCTACTGCGGCGTAACATGACAATATACGGCCCGTTTCAGACTTCGTTGCAGTTCAAAGGAGGACTGGGAACGCCTGCAGATTCCTCTGCAGTACAGGAGGAGAAGAAAATAGAGGAAATGTATGGTTAAGCGGGTTGGCAGGCTTGGGTTTTTGGAGAGGGGAGGGAGCGAGGCACGGGCAGCTAAGAGAGAGAGAGAGAGAGAGAGAGAGAGAGAGAGAGAGAGAGAGAGAGAGATGGTAGGTAAGGAATGAAATAAGACCGCCGACATGAGGACCGCGGCCTGCTTGCTGCTGCTGCTGCTGTTACTGCTCCTGCTGTTTTAGATGTTGCTGTTATTGTTGCCCTCGTGTGGACTGCTCAGCGAAAGCTCCCAAGTGCATTTTGATCTGTTCCACTGGAAATTTTAAGCGCTTCGAGGTCATTAACCCGATGTAACTGGTATCTTCTACGGATCGAAATTTTTTCTTTTCCTACGATTTCCCTGCTTGGTTCAACTGTTACACTTTGGTATACTCTCCTTGCTTCTGTTCATCTTAATTCTTATAGCCTTTCTGTTTTGAAATGGCGACCCAACTTCCTTCACGGTAGAGTATCACATATAGTACTTTTTACCCTTTTCTTTTTTTTTTACCGGGTATGGGCTACATAAAGACATTAGGGTGCCCATTTTATCGGCCTTTGCTCTTCAAAAAAACTGCCCCAAAACAGCCTGAAAAAGCATAAAAAAAATATTATGGGACAGACCAAGCCACCGCCAGGTCCTTAACTCGCTCATATATTTTTCAATGAGAATCCGATGCCTCGGGGAACTGAAACTCGGCTTCTTGTCAGATTTCCTCGATTCGTCGAAAGTTACACACCAGAAGTTCCTTCCCTTACCCGAGAGCCTTGGGGCCAAGGGCCCCACCCTGAACTGGCAGTAGAGCACCTACTCCCAATGGATTCCAACCCAAAGAGGCACACGTGCTTACTCCGACAAAGAACTACGTAAACTCCCCCCCTTTTTTTATCTAATATTTCATAACTCGCTCCAGTTTACATCTGATAAGGCTGGGATCCACTGTTACAAAAAATAGTCCTGTGATATCTCTGTTGGTAACCGTATGGTTTGTGGCTTACGGCTTTCAATTCGAGCGGTCAAGAGAGAAAAGTATGCGTGGAATTCGGAAGATGAAATGTTTCCACACAGAAAAAACTTGACAAAAAAAAAAAAAAAATAATGAAAAGGAACAATATAGAAATTCCGCCAAGAAGCTTGTCTACACAAGTTATTAGATATTTATCTATCTATTTATATATTATATATATGTATATATATATAATATATATATATATATATATATATATATATATATATATATATATATATATATGAATATACATATATTTATGTATATATACACATATATATAATTATGCATACACGCACGCGCGCGCACACACACACAAACACACACGTACACACAAATACATACATGTCCAAATATATTTTATTTAATGCGTAAGTGCAGATATGACAATAACCATTTGCGATCGTGTCGGAAGTCTTAACTACACACACACATCCACATTTCCACCTCGTTCTCAACGAAGGCACCGAATGGCATTCCAACCTTAAGATCACCAACTCCACCGTAAGTTGAAATGTCACATCACCGGAAAATACGTAAGTAAACCCGTCATGAATCAGGCACTGGACCGAGAGACTGAATGGCAGCCTGGGCCCTCTCCTCAAAGTGCTACGCACTCGTTCAGATTTCTCATCACCCACTCAGTACGAGAAGTTGTTCAGCCGATAAGTACCAGAACAAAATTATTATCTTTGGAAAACTTTTTTTTTTTTTTTTTTTTTTTTTTTTTTTTTTTTTTTTTAGGAAAATAAAAACTTCAACGCTGAAGAAAATGGCTATTTACACCTAAAATTTTGCTAATTCTTTTAGGATGCCAAGAAGTGTGCATGTATTTCTTAACAATAATCATAGAGAGAGAGAGAGAGAGAGAGAGAGAGAGAGAGAGAGAGAGAGAGAGAGAGAGAGAGAGAGAGAGAGAGAGAAAATGAAAGGACTAAACTGCTGTACAGAAGTCAACAGTCGAAAAACCAACCTCCTGGAGAAAAGGACCTTTACAGCCATCAACAGCCAAGGAATCGACTTCTCGATGTCATAATATGAATAACCGTTTTATGATCGCCACAGAAAAGACGGAAAGAACGTGCCTACATGAAAACTAATTAATTAATTAATAAGAAAAGGTAGATAAGATCTAACTTGAAATTACAGAAAAAAAATAAGGGGGGCAAAATGTAAGACCCTGACTTCTAAGGCCACAAGAAAACTGCCACCAACAAATTTAGATTTCAGAATCATATCACTCAGTGTGGGTCTCTCTCTCTCTCTCTCTCTCTCTCTCTCTCTCTCTCTCTCTCTCTCTCTCTCTCTCTCTCAATATATACATACGCAATACTTACACATACACATACACATACACACACGCACACACATACAAACACACACACGCACACATATATATATATGTTGCAGTAAGACTGTGAAACCAGGGATTCCACGAAATCACTGGAATTTTCAGGGAATTCGTGAAATCGCCAATTCACTTAGGGACATTTGATCCCCCGAGGGGCTAGTACGCAACACGGCGAAACAGTGTAGATGAATCACTGTTCTAAAGTGAATTGGTGATTTCACCAATTCCCTGAAAATTTCAGGGATTTCGCGAACTCCCTGGTTTCACAATCTTACTGTAACATATAATACTACATAATTACGAAAACTAAAATAGGGCGAATAACTAGCAAGGGAGTAACAAAAAACCCACAAACTTTGTCGCCGTATTTA
>NC_089741.1:24053991-24108991 GCF_040412425.1 Macrobrachium rosenbergii
TATATAGTGTGTATATTATATATATATAAATTATATGTATAAAATATATGCAAACACAAAAATATTAGGCCACAAATAGCCCAATACTATCGAATTCACATTGGGAATAACTTATACATACTATCAATAAACTGTTTCCTCTAACAGCTGGTGGGACATTGAAAGTAAAACAATGGTCACTCCCACACATTTAAAACTCTGAATCTTGGATGAATCCTCAATGCAGAAAATCTCCATTACACTAGCCGCTTCGTACACCTGTACAGGAAGGAAGGCCTTTTGTCGTCCAGTTAATATCAAGTGGAAGAGAGATGTCTTTCTAAAAAATTAACTGACCGACTGACTGACTTCATTATTTCTTAGACATTTACTTCATGATAAATATTTTCAGTTCTCCAACATATCCCCTTCAACTCTTAAAGTCAATGACTTGCGTCGCCCGTGAATTTTTCTGTGGAGAATTTCCATACAACAATTTCTAAGTGCGTTGCAACCACTGAGAAAAAATTGAAATTCTACGTGCTATAATTATGAAAAAACAAAAAATGCGCGCGCAGACACAAACACATACAAAGTCATACACACATATAATGTATGTATATATATACATATATATATATATATATATATATATATATATATATATATATATTATATATATATATATATGTGTGTGTGTGTGTGTGTAAAATAAATAAGTGAGCCAAAGGAAAATCTTGAAAAGAAACGACAGTGCCAAGTACCTTCGTATATTTAACACATCGTGGCACAAAGACGTGCCCCGAAGATGTGTTGAATACACGAAAGTACTTGGCACTCCTCTGTCGTTTCTTTTCAAGCTTTTCCTGTGGCTTCAGCTAATAAACAAAATCACGATTATTTTTTTGCGATTTCTTAGTGTGTGTGTGTATGTATGTATGTATGTATATGTATATATATATATATATATATATATATATATATATATATATATAATTAACTTTATCACATACACAATTGTTCTGTGCATTAGTAGAATTACTAAAAGGACCTCATTCAAACTCGATGGTATCTAAACCCAGTTTGAATGAGGTCCTTTAATAATATATATATATATATATATATATATATATATATATATATATATATATATATATATATATATATATATATATATATATATATATATATATATATATATATATATATATATATATATATATATATATATATATATGTGTGTGTGTGTGTGTGTACACAAATACATATACACGTATATGTACACATTTCTTGGAGATGAAAAAATGATAAAGCATAAAGTCAAATGGAAAACAATTCACTAAGAACAGGCACAGATACCAAGTAGAAGAATTTAGCAAAGCTCGTTTTCGGCATCTGGCGAAGAAAATTAATTTTCTGATACAATATTTTTAGCAATGCACTGGACGCACAATACATACACAGATACACACACATATATATACAAGTATATTTATCGTGAGAGAGAGAGAGAGAGAGAGAGAGAGAGAGAGAGAGAGAGAGAGAGAGAGAGAGAGAGAAAGTAAAACCTCGACAAAACCAACAATTTCCTCATCCAATGCAAGAATGAAGATGTTCCAACCCTCTTGTGAAAACCTCACGTTCAAGAACTGCAAGAAAAGTCGCATTTCTCGGCATGAAGAAGAAGAGAAAAAGAATCTATAACGTCTTTTTTCCCTTCTTTTATCGCGATGTGAGTGATGTCGGTAAATCGTGTCATGAACCTGTAATTGTCTCCCGTAATGATGTCCAATTACGATGGCCATTGGGAACGGGTAAGGAACGTTTATAAACACCTTCGACAAATAAGACGATCACGACTCGCCCATGCCACCGACACACTCAATAAGCACTTACATCTCCCCCTCCCCTATCCCCTGCAATCCCGATTCTCTTCCCCTCCCTGCCCTCCCGACCTTCACTCCCCCTTCCTCCCTCCCTCCCGGCCTCTCTCTCTCTCCCCCTTCCTCCCGGTCTTGTCTCCCCCGCCCATGCCCCTCCCGGTCTTCTCTCCCCTCCCCTGCCCTTCCGGCCTTCTCTCCCCCTCCCCTGCCCTCACGGCCTTCTCTCCGTGTCCCTTCCTGCCCTCAAGACCTTCTCCCCCTTCCCTCTCCCTCCCGGCCTTCTCTCCCCTCCCCTGCCCTTCCGGCCTTCTCTCCCCCTCCCTACCCCTCCAATCCCGATTCTCTTCCCCTCCCCTGCCCTCCCATGACCTTCACTCCCCTTCCTCCCTCCCTCCCGGCCTTCTCTCCCTCTCCCCCATTCCCTCCCGGTCTTGTCTCCCCGCCCATGCCCTCCCGGTCTTCTCTCCCCTCCCCTGCCCTTCCGGCCTTCTCTCCCCCTCCCCTGCCCTCACGGCCTTCTCTCCGTGTCCCTTCCCCTGCCCTCAAGACCTTCTCCCCCCTTCCCTCCCTCCCGGCCTTCTCTCCACTTCCCCTGCCCCCCGGCCTTCTCTCCCCCTCCCCTGCCCTCACGGCCTTCTATCCACTTCCCCTTCCCTCCCAGATTCTCTCCCCTCCCCTGCCCTCCCGACCTTCTCTCCACTTCCCCTCCCCTCACGGATTCTCTCACCCTCTCCTGCACCTCCCGACCTTCTCTCCACTTCCCCTCCCCTCACGGATTCTCTCACTCTCTCCTGCACCTCCCGACCTTCTCTCCACTTCCCCTGCCCTCCCGGATTTTCTCCCCCTTCCCTGCCCTCCCAGCCTTCTATCCACTTCTCCTTCCCTCCCAGATTCTCACCCCTCCCCTGCCCTCCCAGCCTTCTCTCCACTTCCCGTCCCCTCTCAGATACTCTCACCCTCCTCCCATTCTTCTCTCCTCCTCCCCTTCCCGCCTTCTCTCTAACCCTCCCCTCTCTTCCCGGCCTTGTCTACCCATCCCCTCCCTCCCGGATTCTCTCCCCTCTCCTGCCCTTCCGACCTTCTCTCCACTTCCCCTGCCCTCCCGGATTCTCTCCCCCTCCCGGCCTTCTCTCCACTTCCCCTCCCCTCTCGGATTCTCTCACCCCTCCCTGCCCTCCCACCCTTCTCTCACCCTCCCCTTCCCCTCCCCACCTTCTCTACCCACACCTCCCGGCCTTCTCTCACCTCCTCCCTTCCTGGCCTTCTCTCACCCTCCCTTCCCTTCCCGGCCTTCTCTACCCTTCCCCTCCCCTTCCGGCATTCTCTCCCCCTCCCCTGCCCTCCCCAACTTCTCTACCCCCACCTCCCTGCCTTCTCTCACCCTCCCCTTTCCTCTCGGCGCCTTCTTCTCTACCGTCCCCTGCCCTCACGACCTTCTCTCCACTTCGCCTCCCCTCCCGGATCGTCTCCCCCTCCCCTGCCCTCCCCGCCTTATCTCACCCTCCTCTCCCTTCCCAGCCTTCTCGACCCTTTCCCTCCCCTCCCAGCGCCTTCTCTCCCCTCCTCCCCCAGCGCATTCTCTACCCCTCCCCTGCTCTCCCGGCCTTCTCTCCCTCTCCCCTCGCCTCCCGGCCTTCTCTCCCCCTCCCCTCCCCTCCAGACCTTCTCTCCACTTCCCCTTCCAGATTCCCTCTCCCTCCCCTGCCCTCCCAGCCTTCTCTCCACTTTCCCTCCCCTCCCGGATTCCCTCCCCCTCCGCTGCCCTCCCAACTTTCTCAACACTTCCACTCTCTTCCCGGATTCTCTCCCCCTCCCCTGCCCTTCCGGGCCTTCTCTCCCTCTCCCCTCCCCTCCCGGCCTTCTCTACCGTCCCCTGCCCTCCCGACCTTCTCTCCACTTCGCCTCCCCTCCCAGATCGTCTCCCCCTCTCCTGCCCTCGCCGCATTCTCTCACCCTCCTCTCCCTTCCCGGCCCTCTCGACCCCTTCCCTCCCCTCCCGGCGCCTTCTCTCCCCCTCCACTCCCAGCCTTCTCTACCCCTCCCCTGCCCTCCAGGCCTTCTCTCCCTCTCCTCTCCCCCTCCCCTGCCCTCTCGACCTTCTCTCCACTTCCCCTCCCCTCCCGGATTCCCTCCTCATCTCCTGCCCTCCCGACCTTCTCTCCACTTCCCCTCCCCTCCCGGATTCCCTCCTCATCTCCTGCCCTCCCGACCTTCTCTCCACTTCCCCTCCCCTCCCGGATTCTCTCCCCATCTCCTGCCCTCACGACCTTCTCTCCACTTCATGTGCTTCCTCCTCCCGGATTCCTCCTCATCTCCTGCCCTCCCGACCTTCTCTCCACTACCCTTCCCTCTCGGATTCCCTCCCCATCTCCTGCCCTCCTGACCTTCTCTCCACTTCCCCTCCTCCTCCCGGATTCCCTCCTCATCTCCTGCCCTCCCCCTCCCTTCTCTCCACTACCCCCTCCTCCCGGATTCCCTCCCCATCTCCTGCCCTCCCCCGACCTTCTCTCCCCACCCCTCCCCCCTCCCGGATTCCCTCCCCATCTCCTGCCCTCCCGACCTTCTCTCCACTACCCTCCTCCCCCTCCTCATTCCCTCCTCATCTCCTGCCCTCCCCTCCCCTGACCTTCTCTCCACTTCCCCTCCCTCCCGGATTCCCTCCTCATCTCCTGCCCTCCCGACCTTCTCTCCACTACCCCTTCCCTCCCGGATTCCCTCCCCATCTCCTGCCCTCCCGACCTTCTCTCCACTTCCCCTCCCTCCCGGATTCCCTCCTCATCTCCTGCCCTCCCTTTTTCCCTTACCTTCTCTCCACTACCCCTCCACTCCCGGATTCTCCCCCCCCCCCTGCCCTCCTGACCTTCTCTCCACTTCCCCTCCCTCCCGGATTCCCTCCTCATCTCCTGCCCTCCTGACCTTCTCTCCACTATACCCTCCACTCCCGGATTCTCTCCCCCTCCCCTGCCCTCTCGACCTTCTCTCCACTTCCCCTCCACTCCCGGATTCTCTCCCCTCCCCTGCCCTCCCGACCTTCTCTCCACTTCCTCCCCTCCCGGATTCCCTCCTCATCTCCTGCCCCTCCCGACCTTCTCTCCACTACCCCTTCCTCTCGGATTCCCTCCCCATCTCCTGCCCTCCTGACCTTCTCTCCACTTCCCCCTCCCTCCCGGATTCCCTCCTCATCTCCTGCCCTCCCGACCTTCTCTCCACTACCCTCCTCCCGGATTCCCTCCCCATCTCCTGCCCTCCCGACCTTCTCTCCACTACCCCTCCCCTCCCGGATTCCCTCCCCATCTCCTGCCCTCCCGACCTTCTCTCCACTACCCCTCCCCTCCCGGATTCCCTCCTCATCTCCTGCCCTCCCGACCTTCTCTCCACTTCCCCTCCTCCCGGATTCCTCCTCATCTCCTGCCCTCCTGACCTTCTCTCCACTACCCTTCCTCCCGGATTCCCTCCTCATCTCCTCACTGCCCTCCCGGACCTTCTCCCTCCACCTTCCTCTCCCTCCCTCCCGGATTCCCTCCTCATCTCCTGCCCTCCCGACCTTCTCTCCACTTCCCCTCCCCTCCTGGATTCCCTCCTCATCTCCTGCCCTCCTGACCTTCTCTCCACTGCCCCTTCCCCCCCATCTTCCCTCCCCATCTCCTGCCCTCCTGACCTTCTCCTCCACTTCCCCCCTCCCGGATTCCCTCCTCATCTCCTGCCCTCCCGACCTTCTCTCCACTACCCCTTCCCTCCCGGATTCCCTCCCCATCTCCTGCCCTCCCGACCTTCTCTCCACTTCCCCTCCCCTCCCGGATTCCCTCCTCATCTCCTGCCCTCCCGACCTTCTCTCCACTACCCCTTCCCCCCCGGATTCCCCCCATCTCCTGCCCTCCTGACCTTCTCTCCACTTCCCCTCCTCCCCGGATTCCCTCCTCATCTCCTGCCCGCCCGACCTTCTCTCCACTACCCCTTCCCTCCCGGATTCCCTCCCCATCTCCTGCCCTCCCGACCTTCTCTCCCTCCCGACCTCCACTTCCCCTCCCCCATCCCGGATTCCCTCCTCATCTCCCTGCCCTCCGACCTTCTCTCCACTACCCCCTTCCTGCCTCGGATTCCCTCCCCATCTCCTGCCCTCCCGACCTTCTCTCCACTTCCCCTCCCCTCCCCGGATTCCTCCTCATCTCCTGCCCTCCCGACCTTCTCTCCACTACCCTCCACCCGGGATTCCCTCCCCATCTCCTGCCCTCCCGACCTTCTCTCCACTTCCCCTCCCTCCCGGATTCCCTCCTCATCTCCTGCCCTCCCGACCTTCTCTCCACTACCCCTCCCCTCCCGGATTCCCTCCTCATCTCCTGCCCTCCCGACCTTCTCTCCACTTCCTCCCTCCCGGATTCCCTCCCCATCTCCTGCCCTCCCGACCTTCTCTCCCACTTCCCCTCTCCCGGATTCCCTCCTCATCTCCTGCCCTCCCGACCTTCTCTCCACTTCCCCCCTCCCGGATTCCCTCCCCATCTCCTGCCTTCCTGACCTTCTCTCCACTACCCTCCCTCACGGATTCCCCTCCCCATCTCCTGCCCTCCCGACCTTCTCTCCACTTCCTCCCTCGCGGATACCTCCCCATCTCCTGCCCTCCCGACCATTTCTCCACTTCCCCCCCTCCCGGATTCCTCCCATCTCCTGCCCTCCCGACCTTCTCTCCACTTCCCCTCCTCCCGGATACCCTCCCCATCTCCTGCCCTCCTGACCTTCTCTCCACTTCCCCCTCCTCCCAGATACCCTCCCGACCTTCTCTCCACTTCCCCTCCCTCCCGGATTCCCTCCCCATCTCCTGCCCTCCCGACCTTCTCTCCACTTCCCCTCCCTCCCGGATACCCTCCCCATCTCCTGCCCTCCCGACCTTCTCTCCACTTCCCCTCCTCCCGGATACCCTCCCCATCTCCTGCCCTCCGACCTTCTCTCCACTTCCCCTCCTCCCGGATACCCTCCCATCTCCTGCCCTCCCCTGACCTTCTCTCCACTTCCCCTCCCTCCCGGATTCCTCCCATCTCCTGCCCTCCCGACCTTCTCTCCACTTCCCCTCCCTCCCAGATTCCCTCCTCATCTCCTGCCCTCCCTGACCTTCTCTCTCCACTTCCCCTCCCCTCCCGGATTCCCTCCCCATCTCCTGCCCTCCCGACCTTCTCTCCACTTCCCCTCCCTCCCGGATTCCCTCCCCATCTCCTGCCCTCCCGACCTTCTCTCCACTACCCCTCCCCTCCCGGATTCCCTCACCATCTCCTGCCCTCCCGACCTTCTCTCCACTTACCCTCCCTCCCGGATTCCTCCCCATCTCCTGCCGTCCCCTGACCTTCTCTCCACTACCCTCCCCCTCCCGGATTCTCTCCCCTTCCTGTCCTCCCAGCCTTCTCCACTTCCCCTCCCCTCCCGGATTCCCTCCCCCATCTCTTGCCCTCCCGACCTTCTCTCCACTACCCCTCCCCCACCGATTCCCTCCCCATCTCCTGCCCTCCCGACCTTCTCTCCTCTTTCCCTCCCCTCCCGGATTCTCTCCCCCTTCCCTGTCCTCCCAGCCTTCTCTCCACTTCCCCTCCCCTCCCGGATTCCCTCCCCATCTCCTGCCCTCCCCACCTTCTCTCCACTTCCCCTCCCTCCCGGATTCCCTCCCCATCTCCTGCCCTCCCCACCTTCTCTCCTCTTCCCCTCCCCTCCCGGATTCTCTCCCCCTCTCCTGCCCTCCCGACCTTCTCTCCACTACCCCCCTGCCATCCCGGATTTTCTCCTCCCCTGCCCTCCCAGCCTTCTCTCCTCTTCCCCTGCCCTCCCAGCCTTCTCTCCTCTTCCCCTCCTCCCGGATTCTCTCCCCTCCCCTGCCCTCCTGACCTTCTCTCCACTACCCCACCCCCTCCCGGATTCTCTCCTCCTCCCCCCTGCCCTCCCGGACTCTCTCCCCCTTCCCCTGACCTCCCTGACCTTCTCTCCACTCCCTCCCCTCCCAGATTCTCTCCCTTCCCCTGCCCTCCCGACCTTCTCTCATCTCCCCCTCCCCCCCTCCCGGACTCTCTCCCCCTTCCCTGCCCTCCCAACCTCCTCTCCACTTACCGTCCCCTCCCGGATTTTCTCCCCCTCCCATGCCCTCCCGACCACCCCTCCAGGATTCTCTCCCCCTCCCATGCCCTCCCGACCTTCTCCCCACTTCCCCTCCACTCCCGTATTCTCGCCTCCTCCCCTGCCCTCCCGGCCTTCTCTCCACTTCCCCTCCCCTCCCGGATTCTCTCCCCCTCCCCTGCCCTCCCGACCTCCTCTCCACTTCCCCTACCCTCCCGGATTCTCTTCCCCTTCCCTGCCTTCCCAGTCTTCTCTCCTCCCCTCCCAGCCTTCTCCCCCCCTCCCCTGCCCTCCTGACCTTTTCTCCCCTCCCCCGCCTTCTCTACCCTCACCTCCCGGCCTTCTCTCCCCTCCCTTCCTCCCCATCTCCTCCCTTCTTCTCTCCCCACCTCCCCGCCTCTCTCTCACCCCTCCCCTCTTTCCTGGCCTTCTCTACGCCTCCCCCCCCTCCCGGCGCCTTCTCTCACCCTCCCTCCGTCTTCTCTGCTCCTCCCCTCCTTTCCCGGGCCTTCTCTACCCCTCCCCTCCCCTTCCGGCGCCTTCTCTCACCCTCCTCCCCTCCCCTTCCGGCGCCTTCTCTCACCCTCCCCCCCCTCACCTCCGGGAGCCTTCTCTCACCCTCCCCTCCCTTCCCGGCCTTCTCTCCCTCCTCCTCCTCCTCCCGGCCTCCTGTCCCCTTCCCCTGCCCTTCCGACCTTCTCTCCACTACCCCTCCCCTCCCGGATTCTCTCCCTTCCCCTGCCCTCCTGACCTTCTCTCACCTCCCCGCCCCTCCTGGACTCTCTCCCCCTTCCCTGTCCTCCCAACCTCCTCTCCACTTACCGTCCCCTCCCGGATTCTCTCCCCTCCCTGCCCTCCCGACCTCCCTCCCGGATACTCTCCCCCCTCCCATGCCCTCCCGACCTTCTCCCCACTTCCCCTCCACTCCCGTATTCTCGCCTCCTCCCCTGCCCTCCCGGCCTTCTCTCCACTTCCCCTCCTCCCCTGATTCTCTCCCCTCCCCTGCCCTCCTGACCTCCTCTCCACTTCCCCTCCCCTCCCGGATTCTCTCCCCCTCCCCTGCCCTCCCGACCTCCTCTCCACTTCCCTCCCCCCCTGATTCTCTCCCCCTCCCCCTGCCCTCCCGACCTCCTCTCCACTTCCCTCCCTGCCCTCCCGACCTCCCTCTCCACTTCCCCTCCTCCCGGATTCTCTTCCCTTCCCTGCCTTCCCAGTCTTCTCTCCTCCCTCCCAGCCTTCTCTCCCTCCCTGCCCTCCTGACCTTTTCTCCCCTCCCCGCCTTCTCTACCCTCACCTCCCGGCCTTCTCTCACCCTCCTCTCCCTTCCCGGCCTTCTCTACCCCTCCCCTCACCTCCCGGCGCCTTCTCTCACCCTTCCCTCCCCTCCCGGCCTTCTCTCCCCTCCCCTTTCCTCCCCTCTCCTCCCCCACGCCTCTCTCACCCTCCTCCTCCTTTCCCGGCCTTCTCTACGCCTCCCCTCACCTCCCGGCGCCTTCTCTCACCCTCCTCCCAGTCTTCTCTGCTCCTCCCCTCCTTTCCCGGCCTTCTCTGCCCCCTCCTCCTCCTTCCAACGCCTTCTCTCACCCTCCCCCCCCCCCTCCGGGAGCCTTCTCTCCCCTCCCCTCCCTTCCCGGCCTTCACTCCTCTCCCCCCCCTCCCGGCCTCCTGTCCCCTTCCCCTGCCCTTCCGACCTTCTCTCCCCATCCCTCCCCCACCCTCTTCCATCAGACTCCCTTCCTCGATCCAACCCTGCCATCCAAACAAGGCGCCCCCATCTCACCTGTCCTCTAGTCCCCATTCTCTTTACAAAAGTCCTTCTTTTCTTATTTGTTTCAATATAGATTTTCTTTTTAAACGTAATCCTATTCTTCCGTTTCCTCAGTTTACCCCTACTTCCTCTCATTCCCCTTCTTTGCTTCTTCTCCTCCCACAAACTTCCTGCGATTTCAATAAACATACAGCTCTTTGTTGGGTGAGTCGGTAGAGCTGCGGACTGGCAATCGCTGGGCCGGAGTTCGATTCCCCGGCCAGCTGATGAAGAGTTAGAGGAATTTATTTCTGGTGATAGAAATTCATTTCCCGCTATAATGTGGTTCGGATTCCACAATAAGCTGTAGGTCCCGTTGCTAGGTAACCAATTGGTTCTTAGGCACGTAAAATAAGTCTAATCCTTCGGGCCAGCCCTCTCTAGGAGAGCTGTTAATCAGCTCAGTGGTCTGGTGAAACTAAGGTATACTTCTTCTTCAATAAACATACTTCCTTTCAGTTATTCTCGTCCGTTCATTTTACTGTCATTCCCAATCTCACCTTCCTTACAGCATTCTCTATCTTTACCTGCTATCACGTATATATACTGCTTTTTTCTCCTCTTACTTTTATCACTGCTTACTTTCGCTAATATTACTCTTATACAGCCGTGCTACTGATATTATTAATACAGATATGGCTTTATTTCGGTTCTTGCTCTTACCGGTATTCTCCTTCCTTTTCTTCTCTCTTTACTTATCTTCTTCGCGATAAAAAGGTTTCGATTTACGCAGATAACAAAAACAACTATAATAATAATAATAATAATAATAATAATAATAATAATAATAATAATAATAATGTTAAGTACACCTTAGTTTAACCAGACCACTGAGCTGATTAACAGCTCTCCTAGGGCTGGCCCGAAGGATTAGACTTATTTTACGTGGCTAAGAACCAATTGGTTGCTTAGCAACGGGAACTACAACTCACTGTGGAATCCGAACAACATTGTACCGAGAAATGAATTTCTATCACCAGAAATAAATTCCTCTAATTCTTCATTGGCCGGTCGGAGAATCGAACTCGGGCCAGCAGAGTGCTAGCTGAGAACGGTACCCACCCGTCCAATGAAAAACTAATAATAATAATAATAATAATAATAATAATAATAATAAAAATAATAATAATAATAATAATCCACAATTATATGGTAATTTGTATTTAACACGTAAAGATTAAACAAAGATCTTCGAACACGTTCAGGTGTTCGAAAGTCTTGTTTTATCTTTTGCATATTAATACAATTTACTATATAAGTGTGCGTTTTTATTACATAACAGTTTTTCACGATATTGCGAATTTCTTAGGAATAATAATAATAATAATAATAATAATAATAATAATAATAATAATAATAATTCATTAAAAAGATTGGCCGTCTGCATGCTGTTAAGTTTATACTGAAATTCCTCAATTCAAACTTCTTTTTTTCAAAGAAGGTCTTTTTCCGGAATAATAATAATAATAATAATAATAATAATAATAATAATAATAATAATAATAATAATAATGATAATAATAATAATAATAATAAAATAATAATAATAATAATAATAATAATAATAATAATAATAATAATAATAACACCAGCTAGCTTGCAGTAATAAGTAGTACGAACACCAACCTGAGGGAGTGATAGACAACGATCAGTCAAAGATCCTCTGGGACTATGGTATCAGAACAGATAGGGTGATACTTGCCAATAGACCAGATTAGACAATGATTGACAATATCGGGAAGAAAGTATATCACGAGACACCAGAGTAGAAGAGAAAGAAAAACAAAAATTGATAAGTATCAAGACCTGAAAATAGAAATAAGGAGGATACGGAATATGTCAGTGGAAATTGTACCCATAATCACAGCAACACTAGGCACGAACCCAAGATCCCTGAGAAGGAACCTGGAAAAACTAGATACCGAAGTGGCTCCAGGACTCGTGCAGAAGAGCGTGGCACATAGTGAGAAAAGTGATGGACTCCTAAGGAGGCAGGATGCAACCCGGAACCCCGCACTATAAGTACCACCCAGTCGAATAGAATGACTGAGATAGAAAAATGAAAAAAGGAAATTTGTCTTTCAGTGTCATTTCTCCCTATATGTAGGCGATAACAAGACCTGTTTTAGCATATACAAAGTCTCCCTTTCATCAACTCCGTTTAACTTTGACTTCAAACGAAGGCCTATGTCCTAGGCGTAAAGTTAGGCTATGTCAGACTAATTTGGGTTGGCTGGCGTCTCTTTCATCCAGTTCATCAATAAATTATATATTTTGGTATTCAGCTGTCATCACTACTAACGCGATTAACAAAGTGTCATAAAAATTAATATGGAAATGATACAGATCCCATAAGAATCGCTATTACCAAGAGAATCACTACAATCACGTCAATCCAGCATCACGAATTGATATTATCGAGACAATTACAGTTTTTCAAGAGACTGGCTATTAGCCAAAGAATCTCCAACATCATGAGATTCGCCATTATCAAGAGAATCACTACTTTCATAAGAATCTCCGGTAACATGAGATTTCCTAATATTAAGAGAATCACTATTTTCATGAGATTCTCCAGTAACATGAGATTTCCTACTATAAAAAAAATCAATACTTTCACAAAAATCTCTTATGACATGAAATTTCCGAATGTTAGGAGAATAACTTTTCACAATAATCTCCAGTAACATCAGATTTCCTAATATCAAGAGAATCACTACTTTCACGAGAATCTCCAATAACATGAGATTTCCTAATATCAAGAGAATCACTACTTTCACGAGAATCTCCAATAACATGAAATTTCCTAATATCAAGAGAATCACTACTTTCACGAGATTCTCCAATAACATGAGATTTCCTAATATCAAGAGAATCACTACTTTCACGAGAACCTCCAATAACATGAGACTTCCTATTATCAAGACAATCACTATTTTCACGTGAATCTCCAATAACATGAGATTCCCCAATACCAAAAAGAATCACTACTTTCGCGAGAAACTCCAATAACAACATTTCCTAATATAAAGAGAATCACCACTTTCACGAGTCTCCCCCATGACAGAGATTTCCTAATACCAAGAGAATCACTACTTTCACAAGAATCTCCAATAACATGAGATTTCCTATTATCCAGAGGTTCACTATTATCACGACAATCAGCACCATCATGCAAATCACTGTCACAAAAGAATCATTGACAGCATGAGGTTCCCACTTCCACGAGTATCACAAGAATCGTCAATTTAACCTGTAATAATGCAATAAACGGAGATTCTACACCGATCACAATGTTTTATAATCGCGGAAATGGAAATGGAATATAGAATTTTAGGCCAAAGGCAAAGTGCTGGGACCTATGAGGTCATTCAGCGCTGAAACGGAAATTGGGAGTAGAAAGGTTTGAAAGGTGTAACAGGAGGAAAACCTCGCAGTCGCACTACGAAACAAATGCTAAGAGAGGTTGGATAGCAAGATGGAAGAAAGAGAATATGAATGGAGGTACAGTAAAAGGAATGAAAGGGGTTGCAGCTAGGGACCGAAGGGACGCTGCAATGAACCTTAAGTAACGCATACAGCGCACGGCGTGAGGTGCACTGACGGCACTACTCCCCTGCGGGGTGTTTTATAATCGAAGCAGACCCAGGAGAGACCAACTCAGGCCAAGAGGGGCTACAACCGTTCGCTAAAAGGACTGATGGGTCTGCTCCCGTGCTTTCCCCATTATGCTGCTTCACGTCCTCTCTATCCCTTCTTGTTCCATAATATCAAATAAAAGGTGGAGGTCGAAGCAGCTTCGGTTTTTGAAATAATAATTTAGTTTCGAAGGCGACCACTAGGTTAACGGCATGCATTTACTTAGCGATTATCATGTTCTTTGGGTTAGACATATATATTTTATGTGATATTTGCTAATATAATGATGAATAAAAATACTAAAGTTTAATTCTATGTTATATATATATATATATATATATATATATATATATATATATATATATTATATATATATGTATGTGTATATAAATATACATATACACATACATATATGTATGGGTGTATATGTATATAAATATACATATACACATATACATATGTATATATGCATGGGTGTATATGTATGTGTATATATGGATATATATTACGCTATGATTTACGAATACTCTTCCTACGTCAAAATATATAAATTAATTTTCTAATTTTTTGCTAGGCAGAGATATCAATTTGACTTTTCATTTTGGTTATTTTGCCTTTTTGAATATTAAAATTTGCATTTTTGAGTATTAAAATTGTGACTGTCCTTCTTCAAAATGACATGAAAATCTTTACCCTACCATGAAAAGTAACCGGGTACTGAGACCGATGAAAGGTAACCCTAATCAAGTTCTCCATAGTGTCATTATTTTTTAATAATTTTCCCTATGTTTTAATTACGAATTCTGGGCAAGGACAGCATCATACTAGATAACACAAAAAACATATTATTTTTTTGGTATGCATATTCAATTATAGCGAAGTGTGCTGGAAGTCAAAAGGTGAGATGCACTTAGCCTTTTTGTTTTTAACCTTCCAGAATTTGACGGTAAAGAAAGTATTTCCCGAATTCATTAGTCTTTTTTTAGTTAACTTCATTTCGTTATTTTGACCTTTGAGTTATTTGTGTTTTTGAACACGCTGCATTAATTTCAACCAAGCGGCTTAAATGACACCAAAATCAAACCAACTTCACATAGACCAACCAAACAGAAACATGGCAAAATGAATGCAAACGTGGTCAGCTACAGATTCTAGTGAGTGCTGTTCACAAAACAAGTATCACATGTGGATTTACATCATATATATATATATATATATATATATATATATATATATATATATATATATATATATATATATATATATATATATATATATATATGTGTGTGTGTGTGTGTGTGTGTATTTAATATATATATATATATATATATATATATATATATATACACACACGTACATACATACCAACTAAGTTCTCGATAGCCAGCTATTACTAGATATGAATTCCACTGAAATCCAAAAAGAAATGAACAGGAAATGGCATGAAGAATTTCTCCTTTCCCTCGCTAGGTTTCTGAACCATTGTCAGAAGGATAAATGAATCCTACCTTTCAGCCACTGCGTGTGTGTGTGTCTGTGTAAATATATATATATATATATATATATATATATATATATATATATATATATATATATAACTGAATCACGAAAATATGGAACGTGATGAATATATAAATAAAGATAAAATCCACGAAGGAAACGGAAACACTGGAGTGCTGCGAGGTTTTACGACGCTAGGTCCTTCGTGGATTTTATCTTTATATATATATATATATATATATATATATATATATATATATATATATATATATATATATATATATATATATATATATATATATATTCAAGCCAGAAATATCGTTTGAAATCAATTCACTATACCTCTGGGTGTGTGTAGCGAGAGAGAGAGAGAGATTCTTTTCCCTGTTAACGTATTACCGAGTCATTCAACACCCTGGAGTTACATCGAATGACATCTCTGGGAAATCAAGTTTTTTTATGTTATCTTTTTTTAAAGAATCTTTGTCGGGTTCCTCCTCACCAGCTCGGTAAAAAAAACTTCGATTAACGCAAAACGGCAAAGAAGCATTTCCTCAACGCTCGGAGCTCGCCAATATGGCGTAATGGAGAGAACTGGAATCCTTGAATACTGTTTATTCAGTTTCCTGAATTGTAACCTTGACCTATTTTTCATCATCACGTATATATCCATGGAAGATAAAGCAATGAACATTTATTTGAATGTATGGTGCAACAATATACTGAGACCAGAAATAAGTAACAAGTAAAAAATGCGCCGAAGTTTCTTGTGCGCAAGCGAGTTTTCTGTACAGCGTATAATCACGGCCACCGAAAATAGATCTATCTTTCGGTGGTCTAGGTATAATGCTGTATGAGCCGCGGCCCATGAAACTTTAACCACGGTGGTGGCCTGTCCTATACCGTTGCCAGACGCACGATTATGGTTAAATTTAACCTTGAATAAAATAAAAACTACTGAGGCTAGAGGGCTGCAATTTGGTTTGTTTGATGATTGGAGGGTGGATGAACAACATACCAATTTGCAGCCCTTTAGCCTCAGTAATTTTTAACATCTGAGGGCGGACAGAAAATGTGCGGACGGACAGACAAAGCCGTCACATTAGTTGTCTTTGACAGAAAACTAAAAAGCCACAGTTACGTATATGAGCAAGACTGTATTTATCAAAATACAAAAAGGGTTAAAAAAAAGGGGGGGTGGGAGCTGTCGACCGTTTGCACGACGGTCCTCTTCAGCCAAATGAACAAAAATATGTGTATTTCTTAACAAGATAAAAATTGAAAAATTTTTGTTAGTCCAGGAAACCATCGAAACATTATTCTCTTTTGAGAAATACATCTAATTTTACTCAGTTGGCTAAAGGGGACCGTCGTGCAAACAGTTGAAAGCTCACTTTTTAGCCATTTTTGTACTTTGACAAATATAGTCTTGCTCATAGCCATAACTGTTGCTTTTTGCCTTTTATTTGTTCGTATGAATGGCGCGAGATTTGTAATGGTTGCTTCACACAGGCATTGGAAAGTGAATGTAAAACATTATCATGGGAAGAGACGTGAACCTCAATTCAAGGAAGCAAGAGATGGTCGGTTATTAAGGCCGCCAAGGGGTTGAATGAAAAGCTGGCTCAGTGTCGGTGGAAGATCATAGACTAGTAAAAAGTGTATAATTTGGAAGCTTTCTGAGGAGGGGAGACGGAGAACAAAGCTTGATGAAAAGAACGATCAAGTAAGAGTTCATTCAAGATAAAAAGCAAGCAGAGTACAAACATATAAACACAGATAAACATACTGATGCTATTATGATATATATATATATATATATATATATATATATATATATATATATATATATATATATCTAAATATATATATATATATATATATATATATCTATATCGTAAATATGTATATATATAACATATATATATATATATATATATATATATACATACATACATACATACATACATATACTGTATATACATGTTATATATATACATACATACATATATATATATATATATATATATATATATATATATATATATATATATATAGTGGTCTAAATAAAAACCAGCACAAAGATCACTGCCCCATTCATACTTTGTTGAATCGTGGTTGAGTTCTACGTGCCGGAAACTTCCACAAACAACATTAGTCGTTACACAGATCCTACACAGAAGGCACATCTGCAGCGCATCAAACGCCTACAGACGCTGCGCCATTCGCTTGTATCTTGCACCATCTCTCATGATTTCTGGATATTAAAGCTTTCTTTCCCAATACCTCTTCCCTCAATCTATCCAGCATTTCAATGTCCTCCCTCCCCTTTCCATCAAAACATTTCCGAATTATACTCTCTTTTAAGCAACCTATTGTCTTCCATTCTTTCCATATGGCCAAACTACCTCCAAACATTCTGATTCATCCTTTCACCTACGGCAAACTAAACACTACTTGCTTTATGCCTCTGCACATTTCTCATATTTCCAGTCTTTGTTACACATAATGTATACAATTCTTGTCAACACCTTTTACTATTTTCGTTTCATTTGCAATCAACATCCACATTTCACTTCCATAAAGGAGAGTTGGTTCAGCAATCCCATCATTCATTACAACTTTGACTACAATACAATCTATCGGTCACTTTCAGATATTTTACACGCACCCTGCAAGCTTGATGGCTCCACTTATAAAAAACAAAAAACAAAAAACAAAAAAAAAATGGAGAACGAGTATATTCAAAACCACATACAATTTCAGAGAGCCATGCCCCCTCTTCAATGTGGAGACACTTGAAGAGGGCGTATGACGCTCCGAAACTGTATGTGGTTTTGAATATATTTGCTCTCCAATTTTTTTTTTTTTCTTAAGTTTTAAAGTTGGATACTGATCCGTTATGATCATGCTCCATTTATTCTTTACTTGAACTCTTCTCTCATTCTACCATCTTCTGCTATTTTTGGTTTTAAGTACCTATATGAACCAGCAGCTTCCATTCTTCCACAATCAGCAATAACATTCTCTCACTCACCTTCCTGGTTTCCATTTATCCTCAAAACCCTAATCTTAATTCTAACATGATCCGCTTGAGTCGTCAGAACTGGTCATTACTCTTAACAGCTAATCTCTGTGCCAGACATCCTCAACGCCTTTCACATAGGCTCTGTATAGACTTTATATATATATAAAAAAATTCATCTACAATAAGTAGGCCTCATGCAGCTTCTTACCTTTACTTTCAAAATTCTTTACACTTTATTTCACATGCCTTCTTCCTTGCCTAAATCCAGGATGTTTTTCACCAATTAACTCTGTCAGCTGTATTGCTTCCTCAATTAAAATCCTGCCATACACATTTCCAAGTATATCATGATATTTCACCTTCCTACGATTCTTACAACTGATACACATACACATACAATATATATACATATACATACATACATACACACATATATACAGTATATACCCAAACTGAAATCCACCACAGTCAATCAACAACCAGGCACACAATTAACTGTTCACATGTACAGGGACACAATGGATGATTCAAAAGAAACATCCCTACTCTCGGATTTCATGCTAGTGTATATATATAACTGTATGATCCTAAGGCTAGATAGAACAATTCAAAAGCCTTTCGTCGACTAGATCTAGTTAGGGAGGTGAAAATGAAAGGAAGAAAATAAAGCGAAGTCACTAAAGTCATTTTAACCCATTATGAATTTCTTGTAAAAAGAAACCTAAAAAATTAAAACGTGCAACATTAGTGTATATTTTCGTTTTGACTGAAAAGTAAAAATACTTTTATCATGCTTACCTTTTGAAAAGCTGGAATAAATTGTCGCTCTATTAACATCCACCCACCCCCGGTCTAAAACTTAAATCCCACACACTACGTTTAGCGTGAAGTATAAAAATCCATTTAAATGAGCTGGAAATTATATCTCGCTCCTGGACGAATTGCCATCCAGTGGGGTAAACTGAATCACCAATATTACAATAATCAATTCCTATGTGGAGCACCTCCCAAGAAATTGGAGTTCATAGGCTTAACAATACCTTAAAGAGCAATGTATGTTATCTCCGTTAACTGCAAAATACATGGCATAATTTTTTTACTTCCTTTCATTAAAATGTCTTATCCTTGACAGGCTAGAAAGTCTAAAATCTAATACAGCGTAGTAAACACCATACGGAAAATTCACTTCTAAGAGAGAAAATATAGAATTTGCATAATTTCATTTTCGGAAAAGGATACCTGAAAAAAAAATTATTAATTACAAAAAACGAATTCAATTGTTGGGGACGCTCGACATTCCTTCCTTTCAATTACATTTTACAAAACTGATTTTGTTTATGCTCAATTTACTGGGCCAAATGGCATGTCACTTCTAGATGTTTTACGCTAGGTGGTGTTAATATAACCTATGTTCCCTTCTATACCCTGGCATTCCATTCTTTAGTTTGGGTTTCCTATAACCATTAGTTTATTCATTCTTTGTAAATATTCAATGTATTACATTTTATATCATGCAACGTGTTTTTAAATCCCTATATTAACACCATTACATTATCACTTATGAGCAATATGTTGAATGAATTTTTGCAATACCCCTCTATAATGCCCTGATTTGTTCCGTAACAAGGTAAGATCAATATGTCTATTAACAAACAAAATTAAATACTGAAAACTTGTTTCTGAATACAATCTGACAGCCATTTCCCTACAAGAACAAGAATTCCAGAACAACACACATATCTCTGTTTGTTTATTATGAAGGAGGGTTGATTGTGTACAATGAAGGACGCCTGTCCATTAGCGAGGGCTGTAACTTCTCACTCAATTACAGTTCACTGATGATTAAACACTTCTGTACCGAGGGAGACACACACACAGACTAATTAACTACAGATGATATCATAAAATGATGGTCATGTAAAGTACAGAATGAATTACACATACATATATGTAAGTATATATATATATATATATATATATATATATATATATATATATATATATATATATATATATATATATATACACACACATATATATATATATATATATATACACATATATATATATATACACACACACACACACATATATATATATATATATATATATATATATAAATATATATATATATATATATATATATATATATATACAAACACTTTTAGGGCCTCGTTTTTCTCTAAGACAATTTTCGTTAAAAGCAATTTCTTTAATGGCATCAATAAGTATTTTTTGAAGGAATCTTCACGTCGCCGGAGTTTTTACCGATTCTCATGCGTCAAGATTCGGTGAAGAAAACACACAAACCTCTTCCTTCCATTTATTGTTTTCCAGGTGTGTGTGTGTGTTTGTTAAAACTGATCATAACATAAGAGGATCGTGACGGCAACACCCGACTTTAGAAACATTACGTTCCTCCCCGAAGCTCGAACCGATGTACCTTCACTTTATATTCATACATACATAGTAATGGCCAGTGGTGAGAGACTGGTCCCGGGTTAAACGGCTATTGTAAATGTCGAGTTCATTACTCGTAGACTGTCGTTTTTATACACAGAAAATCAATATATGAATACAGACTACGTTAATATAAATATATATATATATATATATATATATATATATATATATATATATATATATATATATATATATAATATATATATATATATATATATATATAATATTCTAAAACTCACTGCAGAGCAATGGACTCGCATTTGCAAGGTTTTTGGGATGATAACAGATTATAGCTAACCAGTCGACCCAGCTCTGAACGGGCACTAGTGTGAACGGCGGTAGAAAGTTCGACCATTCTGATAACAGCCCCTCTAAAAGTGAAAAAAGAAATATGGCTGAATATATATACATATATATAATATATATATATACTCGTATGTATATATATAATAGGAGTGTATATGAGAGAGAGAGAGAGAGAGAGAGAGAGAGAGAGAGAGAGAGAGAGAGAGAGATACAGTAGCCGGGCAATGGATTATCAAAATGACAGGGATTACCACACGACTCTCCCGTCTCCCTCGTCTCACTATAATTATTAACCTTCTTCCATCATCTGCACTTATCCATCAATAGGAATCACAAGCCACTTATTATTAAGCACCGATTGTTACAGGCCAGTGGAGGGGGAGTCCCCCACCCCACCAAAGGACTTTATCCTGGGGTCCCAGGGACTTTTTTTATCTTTAGGCAGACATCGCTTATTATGTAACTGACTAGTTACAGAAAAGTCATTATAACGAACTAGTCATTATGGAGCCACTAGGGTGAATCTACTAGATAAAGAATTAGGAGGAGGAGGAGGAGGAGGAGGAGGAGGAGGAGGAGGAGGAGGGTAAACATTCCTTGAACCCAACACTTAAGAGGAGACGCACTCGAAAAAATCGTGGTTCCTCACTAAGGTACTGAAGGTACAAGAGAGGCTACAGAAGTCATGGACAGAGGGAAAGGATAACAATGACCATCCTTAATAGCCTCAGTCAGTTCTCTCCTAAATGCCTTGATAAAAAAAAAAAAAAGAACTACAATGAAAGACTTGATTAGCATTTCTTCCACGAATAAAAGAAACAAAAAAATGGTTGAAACATAAACTTGGTCCATTTCCAATTCTTTCATAAAAACGAACCTAATGAGATACAGAAAACAAAATTTCCATTAAAATATAGGACACAAAAATGATGCTTGCAAGTCTTTTACCACAGAAGCACAGGGGAGGCAAAGGAAGAAAACTTAGCAGGAAACAAAAATAAAGACAGAAAAAGAAAAAATAAACATAAAAACATTACATATTCTTTGTACAACAATGAAAACGGGATTAAACTTTTAGGGAATATCATTAAGTTTTGTAACGGGTTGTATTTCTATCTACTTCTACACATGAGACTTCTCCTTCTGTGTTCCCAGAATTTAGGAGCTCGGCTTCCTGTGATAAGGTGGTCTGTCGTTTAATCACGTTCAACCGTAACACTCCTCCCTTCCTTCTCGTTCCTCTCTGGGCTGGACAAGAAACTGGCATCAGGTTCCCCGTCCCACTGACCGCTGCGCTTAAAACAGGCGTGAAGAAGAAGAAGAAGAAGAAAAAAAAAGGCGACTATACGCGCAAATTAAGAATGCTGCTGCGCAACCGCAAGCAGATAGATCGCCACTCGACAAAAACCCTGTTTGTGCACCAAATCCAAAAGCTGTTTGTGATTAGGTATTCCGAGCCAAGGCTAACACGAGATGCACGTCGCGGCAGCATAGTGATACAGCCAGTCTAAGCTGCAACGGGAGAAAGACTGAGGAAAAGGCAAAACTACTTTCAAATTCATTAATTCACGACTGAATGCGTGCGGGATAATTCCATAACGGATTGACTTATGAAGTATAAGTTGATTTACTAAACATCTATCCACTAAATCACGGATCAATTCACTACTAATCGAGATTTATTCCAAACCAATGGACCCAAAGTAGCCACTGAAAGAACTTTTTTTTTTTATCTTCTTAAAGACCCAACACTGGAAGAGTTTTTTTTTTTTACCTTCTTAAAGACCAGACACTGAAAGAACTTTTTTATATCTCCTTAAAGACCAGACACTGAAAGTTTTTTTTTTATCTTCTTAAAGACCAGACACTGAAAGGGCTTTTTATTTATCTTCTTAAAGACCAGACATTGAAAGAACCTTTTTTTATCTTCTTAAAGACCAGACACTGAAAGAACTTTTTTTTATCTTCTTAAAGACCAAACACTGAAAGAACTTTTTTTCTTAAAGACCAGACACTGAAAGAACTTTTTTTTTTCTTAAAGACCAGACACTGCAAGAGCTTTTTTTAAATCTTCTTAAAGACCAGACACTGAGAGAACTTTTTTTTTTATCTTCAAGACCAGACACTGAAAGAACTTTTTTTTTTATCTTCAAGACCAGACACTGAAAGAACTTTTTTTTTTTATCTTAAAGACCAGACACTGAAAGGGCCTTTTTTTATCGTCTTAAAGACCAGAGACCAATTGGATGGACAATACAATGCCCCTCTCTAGCCCAGTCACCCAGCCTTATGACCGCCCCAAACATCGCCCCCCCCCCTCACCACCCGACCCCAAAAACAAGGGTGTAGCCACTTTTGAATGATGGAAGGTCATAAAAGCCATTGAAGAATGGAAGGTCATCAAGGTCCTTGAAGAGAAGACATCATACAAGTCGCTGAAGGATAAGATAAAAAAAAAGCCACTGAAGGATGGAAGGTCATAAAAGTCCCTGAAAGATGGAAGGTCATAAAAGTCCCTGAAAGATGGAAGGTCATAAAAGTCCCTGATGGATGGAAGGTCATAAAATTCCCTGAAGGATGGAAGGTCATGAAAGTCCCTGAAGGATGGAAGGTCATAAAAGTCCCTGAAGGATGGAAGACCATAAAAGTCCCTGAAGGATGGAAGGTCATAAAAGTCCCTGAAGGATGGAAGGCCATAAAAGTCCCTGAAGGATGGAAGGTCATAAAACTCCCTGAAGGATGGAAGGCCATAAAAGTCCCTGAAGGATGGAAGGTCATGAAAATCCCTGAAGGATGGAAGGCCATAAAAGTCCCTGAAGGATGGAAGGTCATAAAACTCCCTGAAGGATGGAAGGTCATGAAACTCCCTGAAGGATGGAAGGTCATAAAAGTCCCTGAAGGATGGAAGGCCATAAAAGTCCCTGAAGGATGGAAGGTCATAAAAGTCCTTGAGGGATGGAAGGTCATAAAAGTCCCTGAAGGATGGAAGGCCATAAAAGTCCCTGAAGGATGGAAGGCCATAAAAGTCCCTGAAGGATGGAAGGTCATTAAAGTCCCTGAAGGATGGAAGGTCACAAAAGTCCCTGAAGGATGAAAGGTCATAAAAGTCCCTGAAGGATGGAAGGTCATAAAAGCCCCTGAAGGATGGAAGGCCATAAAAGTCCCTGAAGGATGGAAGGTCACAAAAGTCCCTGAAGGATGGCAGGTCCTAAAAGTCACTGAAGAGTGGAAGGACATGATGCAACCGACCACGGAGTCTTAAGTAAGGTCAAATGTAAGTGGTCCACAGAAGGTATTACGAGGCCACTCGAGAGAGAGGGGGAGGACCTCTGTGAAGTCCTTGAGATTAATGGAACTTGAATTCACATAATGACAAATTTTACAACACACACACACTTACACAAAGAAAGTTTGCTATAGATATTAAGATTTATCAAGAGTATCTTCAGAGGGCGAATGACCAAGGGAATTTTGCCTCCTATTTTTATGATCAAAAACTAAAAATTAATCTGTTCCTTCTTTGATTCAAGATATAAAATTAGCCGTTTTATTTTTGATTCCAGGTCCAATATTGTAAGTTTTTTTTTTATACCAGGCTGAACTTTATCGTTTCATTCCTTTGCTCAAGAACTACATCAAGAGCTAGAATTTATCGTCAGAACCAGTCTGCGTGATGCAAACTAGTACATGCTGAAAGATTCTTATCGTGTCTGTACATCACTGCATAGCATGCAACATCTGGGTAACCAGTCGCAAACCTTTTTTATTTTTTCAATAGACTTTTCACTCTTATTCTTCTTGGCATGTGCTCTGAGCTGAATAGCAATCAACCTAAGCAGATTATATAATGGAATTTGAACTAGACAGCTTAGTGTTGTTTATATGTCAAATTATTTAAAAGTAATTATGATGGAATAAAAAATATTTCCTTTCAGTTTCCCTCTTTTTATTCTTGATATTGTCAGTTGAGGAGCAATCAACTCAGGCGGATTAGTTCATATAAATCAGTAATACAATTTAAAAACGAAATAACGAAATGCATTTTGCCTACTACGATAGAAAAACATCAAAATAAAAACTATATATATAAAAAAGGCACCTTTTTTCACTTAACGTTCGTGCCTCAGTGGCAATGCAATTGGTATTTTCGAGGTCAAAACAATGGGAAAATGAAAACAAAACCTTTCGAATCTCAGACGTCAGCTGAAAAAAAAAAAAAAAAAAAGTAAAAATGCTCCGAAGTTTCTTCGGCGCAATCGAGTTTTCTGTACAGCGTATAATGCTGTATGAAACTCTCAGTCGCGGCCTATGAAACTTTCAGCCGCGGTCCGCTGGTGGCCTGTGTTCTCGGCAGCTATAGCGGTGCCAGACGCACGATCATGGCTAACTTTAGCCTTAAACAAAATCAAAACTACTGAGCCTAAAGGGTTGCAATTTGGTATGTTTGATGATTGGAGGGTGGATGACCAACATACCAATTTGCAGCCCTCTAGCCTCAGTAGCTTTTAAGATCTGAGGGCGGACAGAAAAAGTGCGGACGGACAGACAAAAAGCCATCTCAACAGTTTCCTTTTACAGAAAACTAAAAACAAGAGCACACCTCCACAGATGAAAACAATAAACACCATACAAAAATCTAAACTAGTGTCAACCAGTAAATCCGTCCCCGGGGCATCCTTAAAACAAGCCTCACTAGAATCAAATTCTCGTTTCAAAAAATATTCCACCCCCCGCCCCCAACCCCCAACCATCCCCCAGTTTGATTTACGCCACTGTCAGGAATACGATAATATTTGTTATTTTGCTTTGAAAACTGGATATTCTTAGCTGAAAGCATTCGGCAGGCAAATAGTCAGCCTTGCAAAGTCATCACACGCATTCCCTTTAAAAACCTTCAACATTATTTACTCGGACTTCTAATTCCACTTGTTGTTTTTGATTAAGCTGGCTTTATGCCAGCACGGCTCTTGCTCATAGAGCAGCCCGTAAAACTAATTCCACTAGCTTCACTTATAATGTTCTCCTCAGCAGGAGTATTACGTTCTAGGAAGAGTTCAGCGTTCAGTTTCTCGTGGGAGCCATATTGGAAGCTTCATCACAAACTACAAAGACTTAGATTTGCAATGGTAGTTACACAGTCTAATAACGTTGCTCATTTGCTCTCAAAATCACTAAAGAGGTCGGTTTTCCCATACAGAGTCAAAGCGAAATCAAATTCACTATATACCAATGTCATTCACCTTCTAATCGAAAATCTGCTCTTCCTGCATCATTCACGAAATCAACCAACGTTGCAAGTCGAGAGTAGACTTGCACCGCAAGTGTGTGTGAGAGAGAGAGAGAGAGAGAGAGAGAGAGAGAGAGAGAGAGAGAGAGAGAGAGAGAGAGAGAGGTCAACTACCATCGTTGTCACACACTGTTATAGATAACAAATGCCTGGAAACAAAGACTGCGATATGGAACTCGGAATCTGGAAGGCTGATCTAAAGGGAGTGTAACTGAAACAAAGGACTCTTGAGTTCTCGATTCTGCAAAGATAATGTTGGAAAGAGAACACCAACTAGACGTGTAGTAAAATAAACGAAAAGTAACAGCAGCTTCCAAGAGTAACATGCGAGAGCTTATCAGAGAGAGAGAGAGAGAGAGAGAGAGAGAGAGAGAGAGAGAGAGAGAGAGAGAGAGAGAGAGAGAGAGAGAGATGAGAGAGTTTATAGGGAATCGAAATCCAAATTTGTTACTTGAGCATGAGAGAGAGAGAGAGAGAGAGAGAGAGAGAGAGAGAGAGAGAGAGAGAGAGAGAGAGAGAGAGAGTTTATAGGAATCAGAAATCAAATTTGTTACTTGAGCATGAGAGAGAGAGAGAGAGAGAGAGAGAGAGAGAGAGAGAGAGAGAGAGAGAGAGAGAGAGAGAGAGAGAGAGAGAGTTTATAGGGAATCGAAATCCAAATTTGTTACTTGAGCATGAGAGAGAGAGAGAGAGAGAGAGAGAGAGAGAGAGAGAGAGAGAGAGAGAGAGAGAGAGTTCTTGTTACTTGAGCATGGTAAAAGGTAAAATAACTCCAAGCGTCAAGTGCTATTTGTTGTGGCAAAGGCGCATGAGAGTTATTTAAGCTAACTTATTTGTTAAAATTATCAAAGTTATTACAAAAAGTTATTTGTTCTCATTTATGATCACCTGTAGCAACCAAACTTTATTTCGCAAATCTTGCTGTTAAGGCCATTGTCTTCTTGCATATCGTGCATCATTAGAGCATCTTGCTAAATAAAACTGTGTATCATATAAATAAATAAATAAACAAAGAAATATACAGTTTCCTGAAAAAGGGAAATTAATTTCAGTTTCCCGATGGTGCGTTATCCCGTACTGCAAATTTAAGATATCGAGCATTTACAATTAAATTTCTCCGTTGACATACAGAACTCTAGCATTCTAACACTAACCCTTAATGGAAAAAGAAGACTTCGAGGTAAATATGTAACCAGTCCATGGTTATTACAATAAACCTACGATCCTGTATATATAAAAATTACCAGGGTCCCCTGGTATGAAAAAGAAATATATTCCCTTGCATATTTGAAAAAAAGGCCTCCCGTGTACATTAAAAATCAAGAGAACCTACGGTCCATTAAAATGACAAGGCTTATTGCATACAAAACGACCTGGTTCCATTGTTTATTCTAACGAGCTAGTCCCGATCATTAAGATTTTTAATCTTCCAAGCCTAAGGTACCACGATTTGGAGCATTTCCACTTCCAGCAGTTTAACAGAAAGTCTTGGTTCAAAGACTGCTTAGTGCAGCGCAGGTAAAAATTTTAAGTTCCTAAAACAATGAGAAGGGACGTATACGCTGGTTTTGATTGATTGATTGAGTATAGAATTTAGGCCAAAAGCCAAGCACTGGGACCTATGATGTCATTCAGCGCTGAAACGGAAATTGACAGTAAAAGGTTTGAAAAGTGTAACAGGAGACAAAACTTCGCAGTTGCACTATGAGACAATTGTTACGGGAGTCTGGAAAATAAGATGGAAGAAAGAGAATATGAAAGGAGGTACAGTACAAGAAACGAAAGGGGTTGCAGCTAGGGCAGAGAACCTTAAGTAATGCCTACAGTGCACCGCTTTAGGCGTATGCGTTGGAGCAGGCAAACAACAGACTGAGAAACAGATTAACAACATCCTATTCACTAAATCTAATTTGCTTCCCTAAAGAAACTGAAGTCTCAGTTTTTGCTTTATCCTAATTAGTTCATATAACGTAATGGCGTATGAGGTAGGCAAATGATTGAAATTATCAAGAAGAGCTGTAGCAGAAAAAAATTAGGATAAATAGGGCCGGATCTAAAATCTAAGGTCGTAAAAGACATGCCTCTTCCCAGAAGGGAGGTTTAGTTACTTGAGGATGGGAAACGTGGACCTATTTGAAAATATCACTGGAGATATTACACTCATAGTCGCGTTCTGTTATTATCATTATCATTTTAAAACAAAAAATATATGCTTATGTATGGAATGTATCTTTAAAAACCGCTGAAAGTAAAGAGCGTGGAAAAACCTAAAATAAAAAAAGAAGGGAAATAGTAGTTTCACGTTTTCTACAAAAAAAAAAAAAAGTCTTTAGAAATATGGCCCCGACTAATACCTTACTGACTTACAGAGGTGAGGATGAAGTAAATTTAAAAGCGTACATCTATAGAAAAAAAAAAAAACTTCCGAGACCGAGATCAACATGGATTAAAAACAAACTTCTCAGAGCCGTCAGTTTTTTTATTCTTTGGTAGTCCCTCAATTTGCGATGATAATGAAAAAGATGATTTACAAGAAAAAACAACTTAAGACTATTTTAAGTTCATTCCCACAACAACTACAACAACAGCAACAATAATAATAATAATTATAAAGTTGTTATTCAACAAATTACCAATATATGCATATTCTAAGTTCACTCTAACAACAACAACAAGAAGAAGTTGTTACACAATCGTACCCTTCCTTCTGCAGCGAAGAGTCATTAAAGGCCGCATAACACAGAAGCACATACCTGTACGCACAAGGGCATTACACAGCCAGCCCGACGGAGGGCAGCAACATTCCTCAGGTCGACCTCAGAGATGCCGCGTCATCCAGAGGTGCTTATTAGTATGAGTCAGTCCGGTGTATTATCTGAGTCAGTAAAATCATAAGCTCGAGAACCAGAACCAACGCCACAAAAGCCTCCCGCAGGCGGCAACAGGCAATTCTGTCCTCGGGGATAGAAAAAAATAAAGAATAAACTTTACAAAATCTAGGAGGTTCTTGGGTTCAGAAGAAGTGAGCGCACGGACGTTTCTTCCTTTGGTCGAACGAAGGGAGGTTCTTTTTCTTTATTGACGGAACGCAAAAAGCACACAGGAAGGTCCTTGGAATGGACTTAAAAAGGGCACATGGTTGTCCATTATATCAACAGAAACCATAAGTTTCCTTTTCACGTGAAACTGAAAGCACAAATGCACTTCTACATTAAAGCAAGTTCACACGGAACTGGCCGAATCTCCCACCCCGCCATGAGTTCGAATCCCGAGGTAGAGAGGATAAATTTTCCATTTAATGTCTTCTTGGAATTTTGAAGATTTCAGGGTCAATCGTATCCAAAAACATTAAGAAACCAAGAAGTTAAAGGCTCACTGCACGGCCGCTGAATTTCTGTAAAGTCCTTGCTCTATATAAAATCCAAAAAACTCTTTCTTTTAAACCGAGCACACGGCCATCATTTTTCTTCATCAAACGCACACAAAGACTGTGTTCTTGGCAAACAGATTTTTCAGTATTTAGCCTTATATTTATATATATATATACACACACACACACACACACACACACATATATATATATATATATATATATATATATATATATATATATATATATATATATATATATATATATATAATATATATATATATATATATATATTTTTTATATAAAATATATATATATATATATATATATATATATATATATTTTACATAATATATATATAAATATAAATATACTGTATATATATATATATATATATATATATATATTTTTTTATATAAAATATATATATATATATATATATATTTTTTTTATAAAATATATATATATATATATATATATATATATATATATATATATATATATATATATATATATATATATATAATTTCTTCACGGTGAAATCAGCGCCGTCGTTTCCTTAATCAAGATGACAACAACTGTTCCTTGTTCTCGATATAATTAAAAAAAAATAAATACTTCCTTCCTTTTATTAATAACGCTGGTCTAATTCTTTTAATTTTTCTACCATGTTTGGATAATAATCTTTATCCTAACTTCAAAGATGTGGGGAAAAAGTGGTCATTTTGGCTCAAAGTCAAAGGAAAAATAAAAGTTACTGCATACCCACTGTTATTGTTTGCCCACTGGTCATATCCAGCCGAGGTCAGGAGTTACAGAAGACGAAAAGGGGCTTCGAAGAACAATTACGGTCTGAGGAATTTCCAGACCCTTTTCCGAAAATATGGAAGACTACAGAGTGTACTTGTATGTAGTTAAATGGTTCCATCGGAATGTCTCTCGATCAATCCCCTCACAATCGAATGAAGTACTCAGTACGCCTCATTCCGATTCGAAAGAACAGTTTTAGGGCAGGAGGAAGTAGTAAAACAGGAATGCTCTTTGGAGTCGTTAAAAGAAAAATGTTGAATGTTTAATGGTTCCAATGATTCAAATCCCTACAGAAATGATGAGAAGGAAAAATCCACGCTAAAAAGAAGTTCGCCAGTTTCAGTGCTGGTCTGGAGTTAAGTCGAATATAGAATTTAGGCTAAGTGCCAAGCACTGGGACCTAGGAAGTCATTCAGCGCTGACATGGAAATTGACAGTGAAAGGTTTGAAAGGTGTAACCTGTTAGGAGAGGGTGGAAAGTAAGATGGAAGAAAGAGAATATGAATGAACGGAGGTAGAGTAAAAAGAACGAAAGGGGTTGCAGCTATGGACCGAAGGCACGCTGCAAAGAACCTTAAGCAATGCCTACAGTGCACCGCATGAGGTGTACTGACGGCACTACGACCCAACGGGGTTGCTGGTGAGGAGGGTAACAAGTTTCGGCAGTCGTCAGCGAGGGTAGTGAGGGTATCAAGTTCTAGTGATGGGCAGGAAAGGTCTCGAGCATCGAGGTTGCAAATCTCGGTAGTGGTGAGAATGGTCACAAGTAAAAGTAACGGTGAGAATGGAGTCACAGGTTTCAGTAATGGTCGCGTAAGGCCGCAAGTTTCATTAATGGCTAAGGGTTACCGGTCTGATTAGGATAGTTCAAGTAAGATAGTTACGTAAGGTAACGTTAGGTTAGGTTAGGTATGATAAAGCTAGGATCAGTTAGGTAAGGTAAAATTAAGTAGGATCTGACTAAGTTAGACAGCCAGCAGGCTATCAAATGACGTCACTCCCTTTCTCCTTTTTTAAATAACCTAGTGCCCATTCCCAGGAAATGGAAAACGTGAGAAAACAACAAATAATTAAACACTATCACTCGCTCTGACAGCGTAATAGCGAGATGGAATAATCAGCCTTAATTGAAAGGCATCAGGACATTCTATCATGACCACTTCAAGTGACTAAACTCGAAATGAAGCTAAGGCAAAAAAAAAAAAAAAAAAAAAAAAATATATATATATATATATATATATATACACATATATATATATATATATATGTATATATATATATATATATATATATATATATATATATATATATATATATAATATCTATAAACTAGAACCTGAATTCAACGAAATATCAAAACAAACATGAAAATACTTAAAACTGATTTCAAGTAATAAAAATTTCGATGTATAAACTTGAAATGGGTACAAGCATACGAATGGACGAATAAATTAGAAAATGAAAACAAGAGGATAAACCACATGACAACTATAGCTACTCACTCACTGCCAAGAAAAGAGAGACGAAATCTGACTTCGGTCAACACTCACCGATGGGCAGGCTTTCCTCTGAGGACCTGAAATTCACAAAACAATCATTTTAACACAGGGAACAAATAATTAAACAAACAATGAATGAATACATCTATCGTTAAATAGATGTCCATACAAAATACACAATCTTTGCAATACCGGATACTCAGTCAATAAAAACAAAACAACGCTGGTGTATTACCAGCTATATCTTGGAAAGCAAATTAGATTCACAACAATATTAAACATATTTTCCTCTCCATCTAACTCTTCATCTTCACTATTTCTTGATGGCTACAGCGTCCGTAAATTATCTATAAGTTATACACTTTTCAAATCCTTCAGGACAACCAAATTGAATTTTGCGAGTTGGCCAAATAATGTGTTTTGATTATGAATGGAACAAATCGTTACTTATTAAAACATATATTTCTGGATACTAATACCAAGCACGGGCTTCGTTGCCTAAAAATAAAATAAAATCCCTTGAGTATGTTCGTTGGTGGACTATTCTTCTAACGTCAAGCAAAAAAAAAAAAATTAAAGATACAATGAACCCAGAGGTAGAAAGAATCCCACAATTTTGAACTGAATATATGAAGAATGGTCAAACCTTACAAGTTAAGTATACCTTAGTTGAACCAGACCACTGAGCTGATTAACAGCTCTCATAGGGCTGGCCCGAAGGATTAGATTTATTTTACGTGGTTGAGAACCAATTGGTTACCTAGCAACGGGACCTACAGCTTATTGTGGAATCCGAACCACATTATACCGAGAAATGAATTTCTGTCACCAGAAGTACATTCCTCTAATTCTTCACTGGCCGGCCGGAGACTCGAACTCGGGTCTAGCAGAGTGCTATCCCAGTACTCTACCGACTCGTCCAACGAGGAACTGTCAAACCTTACAGACGTACACGTTGGCCAAGACCATGCGGTACACTCAGTAGTCTGGTAAAACTATTTTAATAATAATAATAATAATAATAATAATAATAATAATAATAATAATAATACATTTATTTGCCACAACTGTGAAGGAACAAATGATCTAAAACTGAAACGTCAGTGACAGAGCTCCATGGAAAAAATCCGAATAAGAAAATCCAGTGGCAGGAAGGTTCTCATAAACACAAGTTCATATTCACATTTTAATTTCAATACTGCTTGAAAGGCGTTTACTTGTAATGCACTTCTGACCGTCCAATACATAATTAACCACACGTGCTGTGAATCTCTTTTATCATTAGACAAGCCTTGGAAGGAACGTGATTTTATTGGTGGGGAAGACGAGAACAACGCTCCAAACTTGGAATGAACGAATTTGAATATCTATGAAGGTGATGGTATAGCATCTATAAAGGTGAAATACTATACACAAGTAAAAATTTTGACGAAGTTTCTTCGGCGCAATCGAGTTTTCTATATAGCGTACAATGCTGTATGAAACACTCAGCCATGACCGGGCAGCGCTCAGTTGCTCCCCAGATGCGGTCAAGTGAAGATGCGTCGGTGCTAGACGCACGATCCATGGCTAGACTTAACCTTAAATAAAATAAAAACTACTGAGGCTAGAGGGCTGCAACTTGGTATGTTTCAGGATTGGATAGTTTTCATTGGATGGGTCGATATCGTACTCGCCTAGCACTCTCCTAGGCCCGCGTTCGATTCTCCGGCCGGCCAGTGAAGAATTAGAGGAATTTATTTCCGGTTAGAAATTCATTTCTCGGTATAATGTGGTTCGGATTCCACAATAAGCTGCAGGTCCCGTTGCTAGGTAACCAATTGGTTCTTAGCCACGTAAAATAAGTCTAATCCTTCGGGCCATCCCTAGGAGAGCTGTTAATCAGCTCAGTGGTCTGGTTAAACTAAGGTATACTTAACTTGGAGGGTGGATGATCAACATACCAATTTCCAGCCCTCTAGCCTCAGTAGTTTTTAAGATCTGAGGGCGGACAGAAAAAGTGCGGACGGACAGACAATGCCATCTCAATAGTTTTCTTTTGCAGAAAACTTGAAAACCATAAAATTTTTGTCGGAACGATGAGTTGCACAGCCGAAGACAAGGCAGAAAGGATACAAGCTCAAAAGAGAATTTCCAAGGCAATCGAAGGTTTTACTGTAAAAGTTGTTGATGATTCTTCTCACCGCATTCTGAATTATGTATCCAGATTTAGGCTAATATAAATCATAAGTCCCAGCAAGTGGAGAACTAACAATAAAATTCAACACACTAACTCATCCTCTCTTTTCGTACAAAGGGACCTTTACAAACGGGCTGGCCGCTCTTACAAAGCAACAAGCACCATTAAAAAGGCTATTTGAATAAGCCTGCCAAAAATTACACTTAATTCTCATCCAGTCAAGCTGCCAACATGAATGAAATTTAAAGATTCCCGAATAGTTTTGTGACAGGAAGAAAGATGCCAAAACTACCGTGGTCCTCACGGAGGTCAAAACTGAACTGCACTTAGAGTCATTTTGCTTCCAGGATATTTTGACACTACAGAACATGGACAAAATAGGAAAGGAATGGAATATACAGTTTAGGCCAATGGCCAAACACTGGGACCTGAAGTCATTCAGCGCTGGAAAGGAAATTAAGAGTAGGTAGGTTTGAAGTGTAACAGGAGGAAAACCTCGCTGTTGCACTTTTAAATAATTGTTAGGAGACGGTCAATAGCAAGATGGAAGAAAGATAATATGAATGGAGGTACAGCAAAAGGAACGAAAGGGGTTGCAGCTAGGTGCCGAAGGGACGCTGCAAAGAACAGTTAGTAATGTCTACAGTGCAACCCGTGAGGTGCACTGACGGCACTAACCCCCTACGGGGATGGACAAAATAGGACACGAAACATGAAGATAAATAAAAGCGTACATCTCCGTTAAGTTATTCAGCATATTACTGAATGAATAATACTCAAAACAAAGGATAGCATATAATACTTCACTGATTCATCGTATGCGAAAGCACGTAAACCTCATCGCATAAAAGGAATCTCTCTCTCTCTCTCTCTCTCTCTCTCTCTCTCTCTCTCTCTCTCTCTCTCTCTCTCTCTCTCTCTCTTGCGCTGGCCACATGCACGGGTTGCCTGAGCGAGGCCGTTGGTCATTTGACTTAAAAGAAGAAGAAAAAAAAAGACAAATAAAAGGTGTATCGGAGAGCAATGATTGTATATCACTGCAAGTACTTCAACATTATGTGTTATGTTCAGGCTTACAAGGTAAAGTGTGAGCGTTCCTGTGTGCGTGTGTGTATGTGTGTGTGTCTCTGTACCTGCAGGACAAGAGCAAGTGCGCTTAGTGATTAATTGGCAGTTGGGTACAACCTGCATACCTGCCTTCTGATGCCCAGCGTTCTCTTCCAATCCCATGGCCTACCCCCAAAATCCGGGGATTTGGCCTAATACAAATACCAAAATAACTGTAACGCACAGCAAAAGAAACATATTCCGCCAATCTCGAACCTTTCTCTCTCTCACTCCATTAAAGGGCTGCACAACAGATCATCCAACTAAAGAAATTCAGCACAGATGCGTCTGGTAAGTACTTGGATGGTGATCGCCAAGTAATGACACATATGGCTGGAGCAATAGCTGCTTGAATGTCCATTTGGTAAAGAGTGGGGCTTGCACCTTCATTCCATAAACAATTGCAAGGACCAGACGGAAAACTTCTTCCGGAGCTACCTTCTCCTAATGAAACAGTTGTATGTATCATATACATACGTATGTGTATGTATGCATATACTATATAAATATAAATAATATATATATATGTATATATTTATATATATATATATATATATATATATATATATGTATTATATATATATATATATATATAAATCTTTTGTACCACCCGCCCTGGAGTAACTCAGAACTGATTGACTGATAGACATACATCTATGCATGGTCTACTATATAAAAATACAACGTGCAGCCATATATATATATATATATATATATATATATATATATATATATATATATATATATATATATATATATATATATACTGCATATATATTGGTCTGTAATTCCTTTCCAGCGATGCACCAACCTAATCTAAGCTACTCCTTACTTGACTATCCGTGTACGATCAAAAGGACGAAGCTGGTGAACCTGATATGAAAAATTCCCATACTTTGCCTCAAAGATACAATGGCAAAATACAAAACATTACAGATATACGTATTTATTTCTTAAAAACTACAATAAAACGTCTTTCTTATGATATGCAGCTTAATGCTATCCATGGTGCCTATCGGTCATAAAAACTTACGTAAAAGAAGAATTGCGTTTTATGATCACCTACTGAGAACTTGCTTTGATTTTACTTCGTATTTTTAAAGTTAGTTTCCTTGATAAAAGTACTCAAGTTGTTGTCCATTTAAATTTGAATAAGGTACCACATTACATTCAAATGCAGAATAATAATAAAAGATCAAAACAATGAACTGAAGCTTGCCTCGATAAAGTGTTTTTATACTCTGCCAAAAGACCCTTCTTAATATAAATTTTGTGCATCATGAATTAAAATAAAATACTTTTCAGATCTTTAAAAGTTTATGGATGTTTATAAAAGTCACTCTGCAGCAAATAGTTTTTCCTTAATTTTCCGTAGTTGGGTACGCTGCATGCATTTATTACAAATGAGTCTCATTTCTCTTAGCGGTAACTTTTCATTTACAGCGTGGGGGCGCAGAGAAATTATCCTTATTACAATTACACATTCACCTACATTTATTAGCAATCAGGAAGCATTAAATTTGAACAAGCAATATACATAAAATATACCCAATGTACTCGATGAATTGTAAAAAGTACAAAAGCTCATTTGTATTAAATTACTTACAAAATTCAAAAACATCAACATTAAACCCACACGATCAAAATCTTCCTAATTGGAAAAAAAGTAATAGAGAGCAGGGATTATAGATTGTTCCAACTGACATTCTATTTACTAAAGAAAGTTGTTCGCAAAACAGATGAAGGAACGTGTATGGTGGACGACGTATGGCGAGTTCTAAAGCAAAAAGTTAAGTATACCTTAGTTTTACCAGACCACTGAGCTGATTAACAGCTCTCCTAGGGCTGGCCCGAAGGATTAGACTTATTTTACGTGGCTAAGAACCAATTGGTTACCTAGCAACGGGACCTACAGCTTATTGTGGAATCCGAACCACATTACAGCGAGAAATGAATTTCTAATTCCTCATTAGCCGGCCGGAGAATCGAACTCGGGAGTTCTGAAGCAAACGCTTCTACTTCAATGTCCTCTGGATTCTCTTTCCTCTCAAGGTTTTCAAGTACTCTCTTGGACGTCTTAGTTGAAATGAATTGAATTGAATATAAAATTTAAACCATAGGCCAAGCACTGGGACCTATGAGAACATTCAACGCTGAAATGGAAACTGAAAGTAAAAGGTTCTAAAGGCGTGGCGTAACAGGAGGATAACCTCGCAGTTGCACTAAGAATCAATTGTTAGGAGACGGTGAAAAGTAAGATGGAAGAAAGAGAATATGAAAGGAGGTACAGTAAAAGGAATGAAGGGGGTTAAAGCTAGGGGCCGAAGGCACGCTGTAAAGAACCTCAAGTAATGCCTACAGTGCACCGCATGAGGTGCACTGACGGCACTACACCCTACTGGGTGGACATCTTAGTAACCACTACGATTACAACAGCATGATGCTGCATCTCGGTTGATGGGCCACGAAGAGTTGAAGGTAGCTAAGGAAGTGGTCTCCTTTCTTTCTTCCACGGAGAATCCACTTTCCTGGAAGCTCGTTCGCATTTGTTTAATGTGAAAATCTCGTTAAACTTCGGTGAATTTTAGGCATGAAGATATGGCCCTCAGACCTCAAGACCCATAAAAGCCTCAAGAGATCAGAGTGCAAAGAATTTATGGTACCTTGTACGTACAACATCCAAATGTTAAAGGACAAAATTGAATTGAATTGAATATAGAATTTAGGCCAAAAGCCAAGCACTGGGACCAATGAGGTCATTCAGCGCTGAAACGGAAACTGACAGTAAGAAGGCATGAAAGGTGTAACAGGAGGAAAACCTCGCAGTTGCACGATGAATCAATTGCTAGGAGAGGGTGGAAAGTAAAGTGGAAGAAAGAGAATATGAAAGCTGGTAAAGTAAAAGTAACGAAAGGGGTTGCAGCTAGGGGCCGAGGGCACGCTACAAAGAACCTTAAGTAATGCCTACAGTGCACCGCATGAGGTGCACTGATGGCTGCCTCCCCCTACGGGGGTTAAAGGACAAAAGGAAAGCCTGGCACTCGCTCTACCCAAGATTTGAATGGAAAAACTGAGCGGAATTATGCCCCTCAGTTGCAAGCAACACCTACATGGGCAAAAGGGTATAAAGAATATAACCCAACTGTTAAAAGCTTTAGTGAGCAACAGGTGCAAGACAATGCATTACAAAAAGCCTAAAACAATTCTTGAAAATTAGCTTTGGGCTGAAAGATGAAAGTAAAATTTGAGATTTTAAACATTTGTAAACTGTACCTACATAAGACAGCATAATGAGCTTAGTGCATGTTGACAAGCGTGGGGTCAAGCCGAAACACAATAGCAAAAACTAATAAAAAGAGATTAATAATTATGAATTGGAATATAAAATTTAGGTCAAAGGCCAAGCGCTGGAACCTACGAGATCAATGAGCGCTGAAGGGAAAGAGAGTAAAGAAGGTTTTAAGGTGAAACAGGAGGAAAACCTTGCAGTTGCACTATCAAACAATTGTTAGGATAGGGTAGAAAGTAAGATGGAAAGTGAATATTAAAGGACGACAAAGTTGAAAAGGGTGGGGAGCCAGGTGGGAGGAGTCCGACTGGTAGGGGAGAGGGGACTTCTAATAGTCCAAAGAGACTGACAAATTGCTAGCCCCTATACGGCACAAATCTCAAGAAAAATAAAAATCTGGATAAAAAAAAGGGGGAAACTTAAGGTTTACCTCTAAAGACAACTAAAAACACATTTATAAATAAGAGGTCAGGCTACAGCAAGCAGGGAGTGGGGTCCACAACTTTAAATGTGAAAGGCCAAAGGTTCACTGCGCAAGACCTGATACATTTTTGCGTACTTATTTTACTAAGGGAACTTTATCAATTTTGACCTGGCCACTTACGCTATGGTACTAGCTGAAGCCACTGGGAAAGTTCAAAATGAAACGACAGAGTGCCAAGTACTTTCGTGTATTTTTAACACATCTTCCGGGCACTAAAAATACACGAAAGTGCTTGGCACTCTGTCGTTCCATTTTGAACTTTCCCAGTGGCTTCAGCTAATAAAAAAAATCGCGCTCTTACTTTTGTGATTTCTTAGTACGGTCTTATACATTAATTCTTTCAAATCTAAATACAATCAGTCGAATGCTATTAGAAAATGGATACCTTAAACCGTCAAGAAAATGAACTGTGATGGTGTCAGTAGATCAACGAAATACTGTAGAGGTTCCTATCATAAATCCGGAAAGAAATGCTGAATATGAAAACTGACAGCATGAATTACACACCAAATAAAAACGCGGTGGAAAATAACCACGCAAACGACCGAGAAAATTGGAGAATTGCCTGCAAAAGAAATATCAAAGCTGGTTAAGTCAGTAATCTTAGTTCTAAACTTGAAATAAAGGAACGTATCGGGGACAAATACAATTATGTATGTCACAGGAACAGCTACAATAAAAAAAAGTGTTGGTAAATAAAATTGCTAAAAACTAGGCGATGCTTCAACCTGAATGTCTTATCTTCTTGAACTCACACCTGCTAACACCCCCACCCGTTTTACTCGTGGAAACAGGCAATCCTCTTAGAAATATATGGTCCGGTGACTGTTTCATTCCTTCGTTACATGCTTGGGAATTCTCTTCCTGCTTCTATTTTAAACTTAATCTTACAACCCTTCTCCTTTTATGATACAGGTTTATCGAGACCCTCGTGGTCCAATCTATTCCTTCCTTTTCCTTTTTTTCTTGTGTTCCTCGGACCTGGGCTAGAAAAAGCGATTACGATGTTCGTTCTATTTACCATTGGTCTAAATGGATAAACATATAAATAATTATGAATATTATTTTCTACCAAAAGAAACCAAGATGTTCTGTTTCGTTTATCTATCTACGGCATTCGGCTGCCCAGTTTCACCTACAAAGATTGTTGTTGTTGACTGAGCTGGCCTTATGCCAGCAAGGGCTTTTGTTCCCAGAGCAACCACACGAACATGGAAACCTTTTACCGATATCAAAGACCCTAGATGAAGGAAAAACGTGAAATGATATATCTTAAAGATAGCAGATACAAATGTGTAATATGAAAACTACCTTTCTGACATTCAGATATAGCCGATAATTCATAAAAAAAAGCGAATGTAGTGATTACTTAGCAAAGGACAGTCTGAATGTCAAAGTAAAAACGTTCCTTGTTATGTCAAATGACAAGACAGGAGATGGTTTTTGCTGAAACTCCATGGAACGACCCCTCACACCAGTGAGGACATTACGATGTCCAAAGATCCCATTAGTTGTTTAATTAAGGTTTTAATGTGTTCGAACCAGGTATTCTCAAAACCTACCTGTAAGGGATAAAATTCTCTAAATGAGATTAAAACATTTTCGGAGGCATATCAAGCCTTACTGAAGGCATTTCTTAAAACGCATGTTGGAAGATTCTTATCATTAACTATACCCACCTGGGACGCACTCAAAAGGCAAATTAACGTTTCTTTAAACCGTCAGCAGAATAAACCATCGATATGGGCAAAACAACAACGAAGGTTGGGTAAAATGAAGTTTGAGATTATAGAAACTAACCGGTAAATAAATATGAAAATAAAAAAAATAAATAAATACATTAGCAAATCTTGGCAATCACCAATGATCCCAATTTCATCTTCATGAAATATCTCGGTTTCTACGAAGGACCACTATAAAAATTCAGGTTACTTAGTAAGAATAACAGCGGTCTCACCAACCATCAGTTCAGTCTCGAAATCATACATTTTACGGTGTGGAGTAAATATAACATTCTACGGGTATAGTAAAACATTACTCAAGTTATCCCTTTCGGGCTTAAGTCTATAAAAAAAAAAAAAAGTAAAAATTGCGCAGAAGTGTCTTCGGTGCAATCGAGTTTTCTGTACCGTCGCCACAGCATATAATCAAGGTCACCGAAAACTGATCTATCTTTCGGTGGTCGCGGCATAATGCTGTATGAGCCGCGGCCCATGAAACTTTACCCAAGACCCGTGGCGACCTATCCTATATCGCTGCCAGACGCACGATTATGGCTAACTTTAACCTTACATAAAATCAAAACTACTGAGGCTAGAGGGCTGCAATTTGGTATGTTTGATGATTGGAGGGTGGATGATCAACAAACCAATTTGTAGCCCTGTAGCCTCAGTAGTTTTGAAGATCTGAGGGCGAACAGAAAAGGTGCGGACAGAAAAAAGTGCGGGCAGAATAAAGTCCTGACTGAGAGACAAAGCCGGCACAATAATTTTCTTTTTCAGAAAACTAAAAAGCTTCATGATACTGTCCCAAATGTCCACATGTAATCTCGAACACTGATGATATACACAGAGAATCATTATACATTCCTAAAAGTCCACTGGTACTATACACACAATAATTTAAACTTGCAATTCAGTAAGTGTTTTGGAGATGTGTTACGTGCGAGGTCAAATCAGAAAAAATAACGTATTTTTCTTCAGGACATTGCAGTAAAATAAACCATTGCACTGCATGCTTACATCAGTGGGCCAGCAACCTAAGGTCCTTATCTAACGAGAGAGAGAGAGAGAGAGAGAGAGAGAGAGAGAGAGAGAGAGAGAGAGAGAGAGAGAGAGAGAGACTTCCGGCTGTTTCTTACGCTCTTTTTTTTTATATAAGAATAGAGCTAAATTTCATATTTCAGCATGATATTATCTGCTAAGAAAATTTCTAAATTTACTTGCAAATGTCCACACACACACAAACAAATTATATATATATATATATATATATATATATATATATATATATATATATGTACTGTATATATGTATATATATATATATATATATATATATATATATATATATATATATATATATATATATATATAATTTTATATTACTGAAAACTTTTCTAAATCTTTTCTTTTCTTTTTACTTTTAGTAAGGTTACTAAACCCATACCCTCCGTTACCCTTAGTTCTGCCTACCACAGTTGACATAATTCACTGTAAAGAAGGGTATGGGCCCAGCAATTTATCAAAAGTGAAAAGAGGAAAAGAAACATTTTTTTTTGCAGAGTTCTAAATGGTCACTAAAGTTTTCAGTAATTTCATCAGAGAGGGATAGGAGTACGTCAAGATTATACATACATACATACATACATACATACATACATACATATATATATATATATATATATATATATATATATATATATATATATATATATATATATACAGTACATATAAAATGAAGCATTCTGACGTTCGTGGCAGGATTCGAACCCGCATCCGGAGTATCAGAACAGGGTCATGTTACCTACCTGACAACGAGAAGGATTAAAAGTTTATCGCCTCTCGTACATACATATTCCTACCATTCTACCATCAAAGCCAAGTGTGTAATCGTTTTTCATCGATAAAATGGCTATAAAATGTATATACAGATATATAATATATATCTATTAAATATATACAGTATGTATTATATATATATATATATATATATATATATATATATATATATATATATATATATATATATATATATATATATATATATATATATATATATATAAGGCATCAATACTTACCCCATACAAATGGGAAAAACACACGTTAAAAGAAGAATATATATATTATATATATATATATATATTATATATATATATATATATATATATATATATATATACATATATAGTCGAAATGAAACTCAAGTACCTTTACCTTAATTAAAGCTTGAAACGGGGGCATTTGCCGCCAAGATAGTCAAAAGTGCCACAAAACCTGCTCGTCTCACATCACCTCAAATGTAGAAACAATCAAGGACCAAAGCTTGGCTACAAGATGCTGGCAAATGCCAGAAAAATGACACGCGTGATACCTCATTCAAGTACATCAATGTTTAACCTTATAGGTTTTACATTCTACTTTTGCCGTTTACTACTTTCAGTTTATCTTCGCAAGTAGCAACGTTATCTCATAGTTTGCAATGTCTGTTTTATAATGAACAGCGTTTTTCTTTCAATTTAATGTGATGTTTCAAGTAAAAAAAAAAAAAAAAAAACTGAAAAACTCTCTAAATCCCAGTACACATATTTGACGTAGCCTACCCTCCCATTCGTACGAGAGAGAGAGAGAGAGAGAGAGAGAGAGAGAGAGAGAGTACATCTGCTGAGTACAATGAATTCCACTGTCAACATGCAAACCAGCAGGAATTACCGAAATACACCGAGCAGTAACAAATAAAAATGAATGAATGAACTACATGCAGCATAAGTGGGGGAACCTCTCGTGTGACAAGCAACCACAGTGTCACTTCGAGGCTAAAAATGAACTGCCGCAGTGAGGCTCGACCGCCTCCCGAAAATAAAATGCGTTACAGAAAACGAGAAATATTTCTTTTAAAAAACCATGACAGTAAAATTCCAGAGGTCGAACCAGCGTTGCCACTGCGCTTGAAAGCCTGGTCAGAGCAGTGTTGCCATCACGAGGGGTTTCACATAAGCCACACACCGGAGAACCAACCGTCCGGTCCTCTTCACCCACATTCATTCTCGCAACAACTCGTCGTCACGTTCCTTTTGCCTTTTTAACATCTATTTATTTCCATTATCTCTCGCACTCCGTTTTCTCTTCTCCGCCTTCTTCTTCTTCTTCTTCTTCTTCTTCCTCGCAATGAAAGTCGGATGAAGAGGGCCAGCGGTCGATAGATACTAGATCTAGAGGCGGAGAAAGAGAAAAAGAGAGAGAGAGAGAGAGAGAGAGAGAGAGAGAGAGAGAGAGAGAGATAGTTATGTTTAGCTGAGTCAGTGTTGCCACTATGGCATCCCGCCCCGCCCCAGGGGTTTGTACTCTACTCCCCTGAGTCACTTCGCCGACTCACTTAAGACTAAACCCCGCGTTTGATGATGGAGGTATAATGATGACGCCGACGATAATGGTTAGGAAGATGATGATCATCATCATTGCGATCACGATGATGAACTAAGAACGACGATAGCGTACGTGGAAAGGAAAAGCAAAAGGAGAGATGAAAGAACGGTATAATAATAAGCGAGAATAAACAACGACACTAGAGCGGGGTCATCGTCGCCGTCAATAATTCATTATCGACACGATGCCTAACTGGAATACGCAGCCGCTGGACTGGCTTCATTATACAGTTATGGCCTTGGTAATATCCGATACAGCGATGCTGAACGATCGTTGATCCTAAATAAAATGTTCTTTTTCACGTATCTAGGTACGACATAAAATATTACACTAACAGCTAGCTGGTCCTGTGAATTGAACTGAAAATAGAATTTAGGCCAAATGCCAAGCACTGGGACCTATGAGGTCGTTCAGCGCTGAAACTGAAATTGAGAGTATAAGGTTTCAAAGGTGTAACAGGAGAGAAACCTCGCAACTGCACTACGAACAACTGTTAGAAAAGGGTGCAAAGTACGATGAAGAAAGAATATGAATGGAGGTACAGTAAAATGATTGAAAGGGGTTGCAGCTAGGAGCAGCAGGGATGCTGCAAAGAACCTAAAATAACGCCTACAGTGCACCGGGCAAGGTGTGCTAACTGCAATACCGCTCTACAGGTTACATTACAAAATTACACTAACAGGTCCTGTGTGAGATGAATATTTTTCACACATACAGTTACGACACTTACAACAACACAGTAACATCTAATACAACCAAAGCTTCCTGAATTTAAGATTTTTTTTTTACCTCACCGTATTATCAACTTGAATACAATAATACCCTATGGCATCAGTGCGTCATATACAGTAATAAAGGAACATCCGCTCCTAATTCACGTCTATTAGACTTGATTTCTGCTTCATTTGTTTATTTATAGGTACCATAACACACCCATGACATGCACGGTAATACGAGGGTGGTGGAGGCTTTTTAAATAAGTCGGCTTTTTTTCTTGCGGAAGTATTTATGAATGAATGAAGTTGATCTACACAATGGTCTTATGTAACAATTTAAAATGTACACTTTCATCGGTATCTTGATTTTCTTGGTTCTCTCTGTCTCTCTCTCTCTCTCTCTCTCTCTCTCTCTCTCTCTCTCTCTCTCTCTCTGTATGCTGGCATTCCATCTGTGGAATCTTGTAGCCTAAGTAAGTGTGCGGAAGTATTTATATAAATACATCATTTATTCATTGACTTTATTCATTCATAAATACTTCCGCACACGCATGGACTACAAGATTCCAGATGGCATGCCGGGAGAGAGAGAGAGAGAGAGAGAGAGAGAGAGAGAGAGAGAGAGAGAGAGAGAGAGAGAGAGAGAATCAAGTAAATTAACATACCGACGTGGAATTATTCCGTGCTTATCTTTTATCGTGCAACTACCTGTATATACCTGTATCTATCTATCAATCTACATATGTATTTTATATATATATATATATATATATATATATATATATATATATATATATATATATATATATATATATATATATATATATATATATATATATATATATATATATATATATATATATATATATATATATATATTGATAGATAACAGATACATATAGTTGCACAATAAAGGATATCCACGGAATAACTCCGCCAACGGGTCTGAACGTTTCATTATTGTTACTGAAAACAAGAGAACTAATCTAAAATGCCATTAACTTCCAAGGCAGGCCTTCCACAGAATTACATTTTTATATGTGAACAGAGAAAATGCAAAAATTATTAATAAAGGAGATAATAAATCCAAAAACAACATCCAGGAAGCGAGAGTGCCTGCAGAATAACTAAAAAATAAAAAATAAATAAATAGCGCAGAAGTTTCTTCGGCACAATCAAGTTTTCTGTACAGCTGCTACAGAGTATAATCAAGGCCACCGATCTTTTGGTGGTCTCGGTATAATGCAGTATGAACCGCGGCCCATGATACTTGAACCACGGCCCGGTGGTGGCCTATCTTATATCGTTGCCAGAAGGACGATTACGGCAAACTTAACCTTAAATAAAATAAAAACTACTAAGGTTAGAGGGCTGCAATTTGGTATGTTTGATGATTGGAAGGTGAATGATCAACATGCCAACTTGGAGCCCTCTAGCCTCAGTAGTTTTTAAGATCTGAGGGGGGACAGAAAAAGCGCGGACGGGCAGACAAAGCCGGCACAATAATTTTCTTTTACAGAAAACTAAAGAAGTAAATAGCGCAGTGTGTGCAAGAGGTTTGAAGCACTGATGAAGTAGATCGTATTGTGGAAGTCTTTTACACGAGAAGTTCATCTACGATTCAGCAATTACAATATGAGCGTGGTAGTGCTCGTTAACTAATTTTCTCGGGAGTATTCCCCTGTCAGGGCAAAGGATAAATGCTGAAAAATGACAGATATGCAATTCATCGCATGTGGCTCACTTTCAGAGGGGGTAGCTCCAGCAAATGTTATCTTTAGGGTTTCCAACCATTTTAGGATGAGATTACTGGCTCAATGTCCTTATCATAAATAAATCAGTACCAACGTCACCTGAGCTACAGGGCCAGCGGTGCTGCTGAAATACCAATCAAAAGAATATTAAGAATGGCCAAAGAAGTTCACTGGTCAATTTTCAGAAATTTTATTTCAACCGATGACCCATATATAGGACAACCAAATAACCTTATTTACGCATAAAATTGAGGTGGGGGTGGGGGGCGGGTGGAGGAAGAGTACAAATGGAAGCGCAGGAGAGGAGAGGGGATTGAGAGAGAAAACTCTGACCTTGCAAGAGATCAGTACCAAAATAAAAAAAAAAATAAAAACTATCGTGTACGAAACCAAAGGGAAGTGAAAAATAACAACGAGCGAATTCCGAAAACAAATGAGATCTACACACCAAGAATAAATTCTTTCAGACGTTTTTAAGAGTTGTCCTTATTAGATAAAAAAAAAAAGCAACTACAGCTGTGAGATTAGCAGTGGACGAAGCATTAAAGCAAGCAGAGGACAAGAATTTAATGGAGAGACGAGGATACAACGAAGGAAGCTACTAACTCCTTCAGTTGGCTTTTTAGTCCCAACGTAAACTTACTGCCATTCAAACTGAACTCGAGAGTGTTTGGGAGACGTTACGGCCCTCATGCCCCTGCCTAAAAACGTTGGTTACAGATGGTCTTAAACAACACAGATTGCTTTATAGATTTTAAGCATACGTGCCAAGCACTGGTGCAACTGAGGCCATTCAGCACTGAAACGGAAATTGACAGTAAAAGTTTGAAAGGTGTAACAGGAGGAAATCCTCGCAGTTGCACTATGAATCAAATGTTAGGAGAGGGTGGACAGTATGATGGAAGAAAAAGAGTATGAACGAAGGTACGGTAAAAGAAATGAAAGCGGTTGCAGCTAGGGGCCGAAGGGACGCTGCAAAGACCCTTAAGTAATGCCTACATTGTACCGCATGAGGTTAAACAGCACAGAAACATGTAGCAAAAGAAATGCAGATTGAAAATTACCATAAACTCTTATAGTGAAGAGCTTACAACTTGACAATAACTCCCCCAACAGGTTTCGAAGCGGAGACTTCAAATCAATGACTAATGCAGAGAGACTAACTGAGTCTCAGTAATTCTACATAACGTGACGAGTACATAAAGACAAATTTAGGTGCCTGTAGCTACGAGAAGTAACAAATGAAGAAACACAGATTATCAATATTATTATTGTAATTATTATAATTCATGATGTTCGTATATCCTCCAGAAACAACTCTTTCAGCCCGTTAACTCGAAAAGCAGGCTTCTGCAGGAAAGAAATTCTAATTACCCAGCTAAAAAAAAGCGAAGAAAGATATATTTCGACATCTATAAAAGTAAATATATAACCAAAAGCAAAAAAGTTCGGTCCCTTCACCGCAACGTTTTCATTCCTATGTCTCCCAGAATCTAATAAGTTGTTGCCAGCGACGGAACCTAAGTTTGGTAAAATTCTCATAAAAATACACTCATAACTTTTTGCGTAATCCTGCTACCGAACAGACAAATAAAAATACATACCGAGCAAAAAGCATAACCCCCTTGACTGAGGTAATAGGGAACAAACAATTAAAACATTATCATAGAATTCGGTGACACCAAAATAGAACCAATTTCACGAGATTCAACAAATCCTGGAGAGAGGTATTTTCCAGTGTAGGTTAAAACAAATCAAAACGACTAGTAACAATTTTTTTCTACGTAAAAGGATTGCAAACTGAATGAAAAAAAAAAACAGTTACAAGTCTTAAATAATATCAGCTTGCACATAAGCCCGCTTCGCCTAAACCCGGGAACTGGAAAGTATCCGAAAATAAATCTGAGGGTACGAGATGTAATTTTCCCATTACCAAACTGAAGTCGCGCGGAGCTTAACCTCTCAAATCAAAATGCTGTAGCACAAGGCAATCGTAAGTCCCTTAACAAAATTTTGTTAGTTAATACAAAGATTAACGAGTAAATTTTAGGAAATATTACCAAAAATATAACCGCACTGGTTTATTCTTAACCTGAAGAAGCTATCCCAAAAAGCAATATTTAAATATTCTCGCGTAACGGAAGTTATATCACGTTTCATTAGACGTGCTGAAGCAGGAGAGAGCAAACTCTCACGTACTGGTTCCGAGTCAGTCGTGGCAGTGTTAAAACTAATAATTATTGTCTCCCTTCAAGGAACAACTCTAAAGAATGTAACCCATAAATCGCTATGCAGTCTATAGAAGGGGGTTCGATTGCTCGACAAGTACCTTTGCCAATAAACAACGGTTATCTTCCTAGACTAACTGGAGATCCTTCGCGTTCAAGAGTTGAATGAAATCTAAACCTAATTGAAGTTCACTATTCTAAGTCTGCAATGTTCCTTCGATCAACAGAGGGCTGCAGAAACAAGATAAATGTGGCAGAAATGCTCCCAGGGACACGATGTCCACTTATTCACATCTGTACATCATGACTACCTTTGTACCAAGTTGGACACACTAATGAAATGACGAAATACAGACAGAGGGACTCCCTCCCTTCATGCATATCTACGCATGATGATGTACCTTTGCACCAAGTTTGACTGAAATCCCCCTCAACTGAGCAAGAGGAGCTGCAACGACAAGGTGAGCTTGGCGTACACACTGACGGTTACACATACAAACAAAACCAGGGGGAGAAACAAAGGGAAAACTATAGTGTTATTACTATGCAGCAGCGTACTAATAGTGCAGTGCTATTATTGGTTTAGAGGCCATTCATGAACGGCAAAGGCAAGTTAAAGTTAAGTATACCTTAGTTTTACCAGACCACTGAGCTGATTAACAGCTCTCCTAGGGCTGGCCCGAAGGATTAGACTTATTTTACGTGGCTAAGAACCAATTGGTTGCTTAGCAACGGGACCTACAGCTTATTGTGGAATCCGAACCACATTATAGCGAGAAATGAATTTCTATCACCAGAAATAAATTCCTCTAACTCTTCATCAGCCGGCCGCGGGAATTGAACTCCGGCCCATCGACTGACAGTCTGAAGCTTAACCGAGTCGGCCAACAAAGGGCTGGCAAAGGCAAGGGATAGGCCTCTGCATTAGCGCACAACGTCCCAGAAACCCAAGGCTCTTCTCCGCCCGAGCTACTGTAGAACAAGGGAGAACCAGGCAGTGGCTGCTGATGACTCAGCAGGCAGACCTTCGGAAAGAAAAGGAATATACAATTTCAGCCAAATGCCGAACACTGGACCTCTGAGGTCAGTTCTTCGTTGGGAGAGTGGGTTCCGTTCTCAGCTAGCACTCTGCTGGCCGCGAGTTCGAATCTCCGACCGTCCAATGAAGAATAAGAGGAATTTGTTTCTGGTGATAAAAATTCATTTCTCGCTGTAATGTGATTCGGATTCCACAGTTAGCTGTAGGTCCCGTTGCTAGGTAACCAACTGGTTCTTAGCCACGTAAAATAAAATCTAATCCTTCGGGCCAGCCCTAGGAGAGCTGTTAATCAGCTCAGTGGTCTGGTTAAACTAATGTATACTTACTTGGGTATACGTAATAAACATAAACACTCAGCGCTGAAACGAAAATTGACAGTAAAAGGGTCTGAAAGGTGTAACAAGAGGAAATCCTCTCAGTTGCATTACGAAACAATTGTTAGGAGAGGGTGCAAAATAAGATGACGGAACTACCCCCTTACGGGAGGTTCACAAGGACGGTCAGGTTGTGTCTCGCCAATGAAATATATCACTACTTGAACTGGGCTTGAACTCGGGACCACCATACTGTGAAGTTCACGGGAAGCCAACTCAAATACCACGAACCTGTAACAATGATTAATGCTGTTCGTGGTTTTGTTGCTCACTTATGTAGACCCCATACGTAAAAAATCTTTAGTCTGGTCAGAGGAATGCATATCTATATGAGAAGAAAAGAACACTTTATCTTAATTCAAGGGGAGATACGCTTAAACCTGTCTATATGTCATTTGAGGGGGCATCACAATCCTTTGTTAATGGTATCAAATAGACCTATATTGCAGGATCTAATTTTGGAAACCGTCCTACCGACCGCCATTTGGTCCATCACGAGGGATCAGTTTATTAATAACTTTCAGTCTGGAGAGAGAGAGAGAGAGAGAGAGAGAGAGAGAGAGAGAGAGAGAGAGAGAGAGAGAGAGAGAGAGAGAGAGAGAGAGTTTCCAGCACACGGCATGCGAATGAAATAGGGACTGAGAGAACTCAGAGAAAGTTATCCACAATAAAGGGTTAGCGAAGCCAGTGAAGTAACTATTGGTCACAGTAACAAGAAAGACACCCTACTGAGACATACTAAAAAGAACTCTAGTTCTCAAAAGATTACAAGGTCCTATCGAAGTTAAATTTAGACGGAATGGTAAAAATTACCTAATGAACACTGAATAGGAATAATAAAATATATAAATAATGGAACTTGAGGATTATGAGAATAAAAACAAAACATAATATATTTAAATGTGGAAGAGCCTATTACATACTACACGAGAGAGAGAGAGAGAGAGAGAGAGAGAGAGAGAGAAATTGTATTTTATTTGCCGGCATGCCAGTAACTGAAATATGGCGTACCAACGCCGTAGAGTTGAGAGAGAGAGAGAGAGAGAGAGAGAGAGAGAGAGAGAGAGAGAGAGAGAGAGAGAGAGAGAGAGAGAGAGAGAGAGAGCAAAAACTATTTACAAATCTATTAGACACTGTAAATCCCAACAATGGTTATTACTTGCATTTCGCTCAGCCAGAAAGGATTTTATACATGCAAAGACGGTTGCAGTCGTAAGTGACAGAAATGTCTTTTAATCTAACTTCTATAACTAGATATGAGTCTCATTAACTCTCATTAAATTTGTTCTGAAGAATTCTGGGAGTAGCTAAGTGGCAAGCCTTTAAGGAGACATGAAATTAAGACATCCACTGTCCAATCAATGTAAACTGACATCCCACTATGCTTGAAAAGCAAATGCAATGATGCGTCAATAAAAAAAAAAAAAGCTCAATACAATGTTCCGTATTTCTACATTCTGAAAGGATTCACAACATTTCTGAAGATCTGAATGGCAGAACGCATGAAGATGAAAAAACACAAGCCCAGATGAAATTCACTGCTGGAAGATTATAAAACTTAAATGCCAAAAGAACGGATAAACTTTTGTGGTCCATTCCTAATTACAATAACTATTACTCTAATGTCTTAGCAGAATCAAAATGTGAATGAAAACAAACCCACAAGATACTTCTGTCATTTAGTATAAAGCAGAGTAAAACAAAATAATCAAGTAAAATCTGAAAATTAATACATGAAAAAGTAAAACGAAACCTTTAATTCTTTACTTGTTTCAGTACAGCTTCCTCTGAGAAGGCTGCATCCATCGAATGATAAAGACTTCATTATTTTTCAGAGAGCGAAGCGGTTAAGTCTACTATGTACAAGTTCTTCACGTGATGCCAGATCCACCTCTTGAACAGATGTAAGCCGAATGGCTTGAGAAGCACAAGGGGTGGCATAAAATTCCAAAGGTCTCAAGTGAATGGTTACCACTAAATTGAAAATAAAATTTAGGCCAAAGACCAAGCACTGGGACCTATGAGGTCATTCAGCGCTGAAACAGAAATTGACAGTAAAAGGTGTGAAAGGTGTAACAGGAGGGAAACCCCGCAGTTGCACTATGAATCAATCGTTGGGAGAGGGTGGAAAGTAAGATGGATTGAAGAAAGAGAATATAAAAGGAGGAACAGTAAAAGGAACGAAAGGGGTTGCAGCTAGGGGCCGAAGGCACGCTGCAACGAACCTTAAGCAATGCCTATATGCGCCGCACGAGGAATGGTATACCAGAATGACCCAACTAGTTGATCCTCGAGTTTATGACTTGAACAAACGCAGAAATTGTGTGGCTGTGAATTAATCAGAAGCCTAAAAGAGACGAGAAACCGCTCGAAGAACACGCCAAAATTAGAACGCCCAAAAAAGGGCACGCAGTAAGTATAGGATTCCTACCGACCTTTAGCAAACAAAGGCGAGGATGAAATTCCTTTTCAACATAAAAAAGTGTCTCGAGGCAGTTTTTGCTAATACGCTTGAATACTTCAGCAGAGCGTGATAAAGCCAGCTCTGCTAAGCGGCGGCGATATTTTCGATGTAATTTAAAGTTCGCAAAGAATCTACTGGGGGAGACAGAGACAGGAGATAGAAAGTTAGAGAATTTTAGATGCAATTTTAAATTTCTAAAACAGCTACACATACACAGACTAATCAGCTATTAACATTCTCTTTCAGATGTTACTCATTGTTCTCTAGATAATTCTGTTTTTTCTTTGTTTTTATTCTGTCTTACGTAACTTATTTGCTGGTGCATGGTTGCAAACGGTGTTCGGCTGAAATGTTTTCTTGCCTACCCTAACCATTTGATCGTCTTGCGTTGCAATGAATAACTTCAGTGCCCCAGTGCCCATTCTATTTTTAAGGAATAAAATTCATTTTAAAGATTAAATTAACAACAAGACTATCTAAGAAATCTATGATTTACGTAAAAATCAAATGCCGGATTCGTAGAAAAAGAGATACAGCATCCTATGAAAAATGAAAACTAAAAATTCTACCACTTAATTTTGCAAGAAAACCAGGAAAATTACCAAATACATCAACGATTCTGGTAACAGTTAAATTTCACCGACATACGAATAAAATACTAGATTCTTTAAATAAAGAAAAATTAAATTTCAAGTCACTTAAATTCTTCAATAATAAAATATAACCTACAAAAATACCGTATCAAATACACCAAACTGCCTGGAAATTGTAAACTCGATTAACGATAAGCAATAAAATCAAGTCATTATTTTAGACTATACCTAATAAACGGAGCTAAAACGGAATGTGTACTATCAAACGTCACCCGACGAGAGAGAGAGAGAGAGAGAGAGAGAGAGAGAGAGAGAGAGAGAGAGAGAGAGAGAGAGAGAGACCCAACTATTAACATTCAGCTTCTTAATGTCAGTAACTGATATAGAATGAATTATCTTAATTACAGCTGCAGCTTTAAATGTAAAAGAACACCGATGAAAAGGGAACTCACTTGTGAATCCCAGGACATTACTCCCTGGCACATGATGAAAATGAAGTCTGCTTATAGAAAGTTAAGAGCGGAACAGAACCCTGCGATTTTTCATGAAGGTTTTACTTTATTTTTTACTTTACAAACAAATAAAAAATACAAACAAATAAAAAAATCATTAAAAAATCGCATAAAAGAACACAACAGTACCAATACTACAAATAAATAAAAAAAAAATGGCATTGATAAACAAAATCCCATAAAAGAACAGGGTAGCACCAATGATACAAATTCAAAGATGTCATTAATAAAAAAAAATCGGGTAAAAGAACAGAATAGTACCAGTAATACAAATTAAAAAATGCCATTAATAAAAAAAATCGCACAAAACAGCATAAAACAACAGAAGAGCACCAATGACACAAATAAATTTAAAAATGTCATTAATAAAAAAAATCGCATAAAAGAAAAGAATAACACCAATATTACAAAAATATCTATTCTTGACTCATCACTCCAATGCAAATGATTCATAAAAACGTCGGTTAAATCCCATTAAAAATCTGTTAATTCAGTCAGAGGTGTCTCTTAGCGGGACAGTAACCCATCCATATACTGTAGGCTATTATATGTATCCTAATATTTTAATAAAATTTTACTAAGGCCTTAGTTTAGCTGTCTTGGTATGCAATCTTTTGATCCTTATAAGCGACATAGAACTTCTATAATAATAATAATAATAATAATAATAATAATAATAATAATAATAATAATCTGGAAAAGTGTGCTACTAGAAACAGCGCACATAGTGAGAAAAGTGATGGACTTCTAAGGAGGCAGGATGCAACCCGGAACTCCACACCATAAAAACCATCCAGTCGAATAGGATGACTGTGATAGACTAAAAAAAAACAACAATAATAATAATAATAATAATAATAATAATAATAATAATAATAATAATAGAGGAGTGCACCCCATAGACATACTTGTCCAACCAATGAAGCCATTCATTCTTTCATTCACTTCTCATGGACCTATGAGAGACTATAAAAGGTCACACCCAAATCTTGCACTTCTCTTGAACACAAATCCCATTCGGCTATCGCCAATCATGACTGGCGGAAGGTCATGGTGATCGCCGCCCACCAGAGGTTACAATTCAAATACGTCGACCAATCAGAAGCAAGACATGCCCTCCAAAGATCTATGAAAACAAATATCGGCAGACGATACTTAGAGACAGGTAAAAAAAAAAAAAAAAAAAAAAAAAAATAAAAATATATATATATATATATATATATATATATATATATATATATATATATATATATATATATATATATATATATCAACAACATCAGTGTCTGTCCAAGAACTGTCTCATGAAATAATGACAAATTGATCACGGAAACTTCAATCGCAAATATCAAGACACTAATTAATGAGTCGCACGTATGGGTACTCTATTTGTATAAAATCTGAATTATCACACGATAAAAAGCATAGCACTTTCGTACAACTAGTCCATATTAATT
>NC_089741.1:24113991-24273991 GCF_040412425.1 Macrobrachium rosenbergii
GTCGCTAATATATGGGTAAAGGTTACCGCCGGAGGCAAAAAGGAGATGAAATGAAGGGGTAGAGAGAGAGAGAGAGAGAGAGAGAGAGAGAGAGAGAGAGAGAGAGAGAGAGAGAGAGAGAGAGAGAGAGAGAATGTAGATCAAATTAACTGTTCTTATGCAAATGAACATTCTCATCAGATTCCACCACAAAACGTAATTCCTAAGGTTTCAGTGTTTCCTCGCTTCTGCGTTATCTAAAGTGCGTTGAATTACATCTAAGAGGCGCTTAAAGTTCATAATGTTTACGAAATTATCATGGAAACAGAAAAAAATTCTACCTATAACCAGTTTTTGTTTTACATTTTTCAAAGGTAAAGAGATCCATAAATGACCATTTTCCCGAATCATAAAAAAGTCTAACAGACCTACAAATCCATTCCTTAGAAAATAATAATTTACAAACTGTACCATTTTACGGATTCTGACATTTTTTTAAAAACTGTATCATTTTACCCGCTTGAACATTTTCCAGTCTAACACAATTCGAAATTAATTTTTCGCAAAATATATACACACAGAGCATAGTAACGAATTTTAACATTTTGAAAATCTTTTAAAAATTGTATATAAGCATAATTCACCCCAAAATATCCCAACTTTCAATTCAATAAACCACCTCCAACCAAAATCACACCAATAAGCTTCTGTAAAGTCAACTTCCAAGAACTTCGTTCTACAGGTAAAAACAAACTGAAAGTCAAATTTCCTCTGACAAAACCTCAAGTTTGGGTCATCATTTAAATCCGATACAATATTCAGTAGTCAAAGAAAACTTTGCAATACCTTACTATTTCCTTCCATAGATTCCGATGGAATTGAACTGAATAGAACTGAATATAGAATTTAAGCCAAGGACTAGCACTGGGACCTACGAGGCCATTCAGCGCTGAAACGGAAATTGACAGTAGAAGTCTGAAAGGCGTAACAGGAGGAAAACCTCGCAGTTGCACTAAGAATTATGCAAAGTACGATGGAAGAAAGAGAATATGAAAGGAGGTACATTAAAAGGAACGAAAAGAGTTGCAGCTAGGGGCCGAAGGCACGCTGCAAAGAACCTTAAGTGATGCCTACAGTGCACCGCATGAGGTGCACTGGCAGCACTATCACCCTACGGGGATTCGATGGGTTGAAAGCGGTGAAGATGGAAAGTGGCGTTTTCCTGGGTGTCTCAGGAGCCCAATTGGTAGCAAAGAGTTCATAAGTCTACACCAAGCCTCTTACGCTCTTTAAACTTCTTACCAGGCTTACGGGCCTCCATTAAGGAAGGGCCAGTGCTGGTATAAGGTCAGCCTAATCTAATTCAGTAAGCCAAGCTTGGTTCCTACAGACGCCTACTGATGAGCCTGATGCCGTGCTTTGATATATATGTTGTTCTCGAGGTTAGATATCCATCAGTCAGCTCTTATTGCTCTTGCTTCATTCATAATTAATGGCATGGAATGGTATATCAAAAGTCAAGCACTGCGACCTATGAGGTCATTCAGTGCTGAAAGGGAAATTGAGAGTAACTGAAGTTTTAAAGCTGTAACCTCGCAGTTGCGCTATGAAACAATCTCTAGGAGAGGGTGGAAAATAAGATGAAAGAAAGAGAATAAGAATGGAGGTACAGTAAAAAAAATCAAATGGTCTGCAGCTTGGGGCCCAAGGGACGCTGCAAAGAACCATAAGTAATGCCTACAGTGCACCGAATGAGGTGCACTGACGGCCCTCACCCCCCTACGGAAAACATGATTAAGGGTTCTGAATACATATTTCGCATATGATCTTATGGACGACAAAAGATCATATGCAGTCGCTGCTGACATTTCCCAAACGTCTGTCAGATTTTGGCATAAAAGCAAGCGGATGGCGCTGCTTCTTCCCATAACTCTGAATCTGTAGCATTCCACATGGTCTTTTTATTTTTCCTTTCCTTCTCATCAAAGACCTTCTTCAGACGGGCTTTCAATTTTTGCATGGCTATGCTGATAGCTTGCCTACATACTTTGCTCCTTTTCATAGTCAGCATCTCTACCCAACAGGTATTCTCGTTCCTGTCTTGAGCCGTTAATTCACTTAAAACACGTGTATACACATCCTTTCTGCCTTTCTTGAGAATTATCAAAATAAACCCGTTTTTAATCATGATATATAAATTTTAAGAAACCAAAAACGCAACACATCTTGGAAGGAAATATTGCAGAACACGATGAAGAAACTGGCTAACGAAGCTGCTGACATTATTTAGATTTCTTTACGCAGCATTCTGCACCAAGCAAACTGGGAAAGTTTGACTCTCATATGTTAGAAATACCGTTAAAATTTCTCTTTTACGCAGAGACACTAAAAATACCGCTCAGTACAATGAGGGCATTACCATGAGATCCAGCATTCCCATCCCAAAAGCCATGGCTAATTAACTTATCGGTAATACCTTTTGGGGCCATCTACTTTCGACGGAAAATACACGCAAATTGTTATTTTTCCCAAGGAGGCCTTTTTTATTTTTCATCTTACGTTTTTTTTTTCGGTTTTCACGTTTTCTGGGATGAAGCTGCCAATCCCATAGCCCGTTTCATGGATGTTCAAAGCATCTGGCTTATTCTTGGCCGTCAACCATCTAAGCACTGACCATACCCAGCGTTGCTTAACTTCTGTGATCGAAAGACCAGCAGTCCATATTATAAATTGCATGTGTGCAATTATGCCAGAAGGCTATAGTTAAAATTAACCCCATAAAGGCTCGAGAGGCATTCCAACTGTAAACCAACGAGAAACTGCAAGATGGACATTTACCTTCCTTTCTCAGGAATCGAGCCTACGCGGTAGCAAATATGCAGAAAGTAAATTCGATCCCAATTTTATGTCACGAGCCTTTCAACATTGAGCAAGATGACGAACAGCAATTGCAGTTCATTTATTAAATCCGCTGACACCTCATAAAGCAAGGCAAGTAGCTCTCTACTTCGAAAGTAAACCACATTGTATAATACTAAAATACAACTGCATCAACATTGAAATTCTGTTTTCAACTGAAGGAAAGATTAAATACTTTAATGCAATGATGGAAGATAACTACTTTAAGAGACATAGAAGTCACCCAGAAACTGACAGAGGCTACATTCGCGTTGGGTGTTTGATTTAATGACACAATAAGTCTGTCACAGTCTAACTTCCTACTTAGGAAAAAGATTCTTTACTGATAACTGCCCATTAACCTTATAAACACCCACTGCACCAACAGTAAATAGAAATGAAATCTCTTACAATGCAACCGTAACAAGAAATTGTTTAGAACCGTACAAGAAAACATTTACCAAATTAAGACGAGGAAAAAAAAACGCGTTCAAGGCAAGCCACCTGGAAACGTTTTGTGGAAAAACTGTCAACAAATAAATTCCACTCCAAATTACCGAAACCTCCAAGTCGAGGAATCTCGATCGACTGGATAATGACCCTGAAGCAGAATCCTTTGCCATTCATACAGAAAAAATGAATTAATAAATACAAAAAAAGAAAAAAAAACGCTTATTCATTGCATACAGATCAGACGACTCTTCCGTGCCTTCAATCTATCACAAACAGCTTCTTTTTTTTTTTTGGCTTTTAACTTCTACGCCAAAACGACTTTCCACGGCCGGCAACTTTTTGTGAAGAATATTTTAACAACAAAGGAATCTTCACTTCAAACCACTTTTCATTCAAAGCCGCGTCCACTGCACAGACACAGGAGCCATAAGTTGCACTTGATCATAATCACTGAAATTGAACGTATTTTTTTATTAGGCTACTTCAACAAAACAGACTGATTTTCTCAGTCCATAGCTTTAATTTAGCGTGAACAGTCAAGCCTTTAGGCCGGTAAAAAAAAAAAAAAAGATCAGGCCTTCTCTTTAAAGAGAGAGAGAGAGAGAGAGAGAGAGAGAGAGAGAGAGAGAGAGAGAGAGCTTGGATTTCATACCATTTTACTTCCTATACCGTACTATAAGAGACGGAAAAGACTTAAAAATGATAAAACTTGAATAATTCTGACTTGCCACTGCCAAGTTTTCCTCGGTAATGAACTTTCATTTGCCAGTTTACTCATGTTGTGGAAGTTTTCCTGAAAACACAGCGAAAACAAATACAAACCCAGACAAGATCGCCGGATGTTAGAAGGGACCCGTCGACGCCAACATGAATGATAGGAGCTAAAAAATATATGCAGAATAAAATATTCAGATTAAAACGACGAAAATCACTTGAGCACTAGACACACTAGCAGATAGTTTAAAGAGTTTGCCGCGTGTAAATATAAGGGGGAAAAACCAACCCTGCAAATACGTCCAAAATTCGAAATATTTGAACGATAGGCGAAAAGGCTCTAAGGCGAGCGTCTACGCAGCCGCAAGTAAACAAACCACACCTTGTCGAATTCCCCCCATTCGAGATCACATGCACGCACATAAGGTCGCCTCTGCCTTCCATTTCCAGGGGATGTTGAACCTCTGCAGCCGTCGAAAAGTATAGCACGTTCTTCCTGTAAGGCTTCCCAAGCAAGAGTTGTCGTCGTTGTTTGATGAATGTTAGGAAGAAGCAAATGAAACATGCGCCGTAGTTTCTTCTGCGCAATCGAGTTTTCTTTACAGCGTGTAATCAAGGCCCCCGAAAATAGATCTCTCTTTCGGTGGTCTTGGTATAATGCTGTAAGAGCCGCGGCCCGTGAAACTCTCAGCAGGCCGTGGTGGTCTGTGTTGCTGCGTTGCCAGATGCACGATTATGACTAATTTAAACCTTAAATAAAAAACTCCTGAGGCTAGAGGGCTGCAATTTGGTATGTTTGGTGATTGGAGGGTGGATGATTAACATACCAATTTGCAGCCCTCTATCCTCAGTAGTTTTTAAGACCTGAGGGTGGACAGAAAAAAAGTGCGGACGGACAGACAAAGCCGGCAAAATAGTTTTCTTTTGAGACAACTAAAAGAGACAAACACACTAAAGCTATATCTTACCTGTTTTCATTCCTGGTGATTTTAATGGTCTTTTTATTTCTACTCTCCTCTGCCGACAGGTTTCGGAATACAGAATGAATCGAGAATTGCACACAATAAGCTGGCTGGCAGGTTCATGGCTCTTGTCTTCCATAATGTCACTTGGCACGGTCGTACGCATTCCACCGCGCAGATGTTACCAACTTCCTTAGAATTTTCACTCTTCTTAACGTCAGCAAAAATACGGCAACAGACCGCACAAACAAATAAACAACAAATATCGATGAGAGCGGCAAGCCAGCTACGCAAATTAAACCGACCCACCTCTCTACGCCGAAAGCCCGGCCGCACATCTCCAACATTTACAAACCTACTTAATGTTCAAGTCCAGTAACGCCAACGACTCGAGTATCTCAAATATCTCTTAACGAGAGTCTTCCCTAATTGTATTAAGTAAGGAAATTCCTGTCATGCTTGTTTAGACTACAACCAGACTGATAATGTATCTACTCTCTCTCTCTCTCTCTCTCTCTAAATTTACATAAAATGTAACCCGAGTAACACGCCAGCGTTTATATCATACGTTTGCAAATTGGCTGTTTCCCCCCCCCCCCCAAAAAGGCAGAGAAAAGTTAATGCGCACTACATGTATTCCGGTGTTATGTAGATATTAGTTGTTCTTCAGATATGCAGATTATTCTTGGAACTAAGTTTTGTTAAATATCTGCAATGAAATGGTTTGGATTTATATTTTTTTGACTAAAACTTTGTCTTACGGTAGAGGAAAATACCACTTTCAATTATATACATTTGCACAGGACCCTGTATATTTGACGATTTACATTCTATCAGCGGTTAATGGACTTTGGTTGGACCGTGTAAATCACTTCCAACATCCAGCTGCTGAGGCAACTCTTTACTTCACTTGATGAACCGGAACTTGACTGATTGTAGATTATATGGCGTCACACCTACCGGAGTCATTAACGCCGTGATGTACTGATGTTTTGTCCAGTAAAATTCGACGATAAAAATATGCACCCGTAAAAAATGAGATTTATAATGTTTTATTTTCAGTCAGCGTCTTTTAAATTAGTGACATATGCACATAAGCTTCAGGAATGGAGTTACTGTAATTTATAGAAGCCGGAAGGGTTTTCATGACGTGAAATAATTGTGTCTATAAAACGCTGTATCTTAATGTAAGTGGATAAGAGCTTGATAAATTTTCGACAATGGGATGCAATGTCCTCGAGCATTTTCAAGAGAGAGAGAGAGAGAGAGAGAGAGAGGATCCTGCCGTTCATCATTCAGAGGGCTTATTAAACGTCCCAAATAAAGTGAAACCTAATCTCATGTACAAATAGTTCTCTGATGAAATGGTGGGGCTCCGTCATGAACAGGCAACGGCTTATGTGATCTTTTCGTGCTGGGTCTCTCGCATTAAACGTCATGCTGGGTTTCGTCCGAGTTGCATTGTTCTTCCTTGACTTGCATTGTCTGTGGGATGGTGGGGGGGGGGCGATTGCATGCGCTTGCGTATACATTTTTTTTCTCCTTTTTAAAAGTCTTTATACGTTTAATATAAATTTTCCTATGATTTTGTTTGTTTATCTTGGGATTCTTTCTTGAGTTTCATTGTCTGTGGGAGGGTGGGAGGGCGACTGCATGCGCTTGCGTATACATTTTTTTCTCCTTTTTAAAAATCTTTATATGTGTAATATCAATTTTCCTACGATTTTGTTTGTTTTTCTTGAGTTTTATTGTCTGTGGGAGAAAGGGGGCGGCGGTGGCGATTGCATGCGCTTGCTTATAACTTTTTTCATTTTTAAAAATATTTATAAGTCTAATATAGTTTTTTCTATGATTATGTTTGTTTATCTTGGCGTTCTTCGAGTTTCATTGTGTGTGGGGAGGGTAGCGATTGCTTGCGCTTGCGTATAATTTTACTTTTTTATTTTTAAAAATGTTTATAAATCTAATATCGCTTTTTTTCTGTGATTGTTTATCTTGGCGTTCTTTCTTGAGTTTCATTGTCTGTGGGAAGGGGGAGGGGGATTGTATGCGCTTGCGTATAATTTTTTTTTTTTTTTTTTTTTAAGACCTTTCCATCTGTTATGTCGCTTTTTCTATGATTATGTTTGTTTATCTTGGTGTTCTTCCTTGAGTTTCATTGTCTGTGGGGAAGGTGGCGATTGCTTGTGACTGCGTACAATTTTATTTTTTCCTTTTTAAAACTTTTTATAAGTGCAATATCACTTTTTCTAACATTACGTTTGTTTATATCGGCGAATAAAGACGTTCTTATCTCTCTTTCTAAGCATATAACGTTTTCGATCTAGTATGCACACAAACTAATTTCCTGAAAGCTGAATACGTGTGTCGCATGCTTTGGGCTGACATCGAGTTTCTGGAATATCAAACATAGCTTTAGGCATTCGGATACGTGGTAACTCCATTAACCTGTTACCACAGAACGAATATCTGCATTTTTAAACCCAATCTTCCCAAGTGCAAAATTAGCAAACGTTTACACGAGACCTTTCATTCAATGGCTATAAAATTATTAAGTTTTTTTTTTAGGAATTTATAACCAACTTTTAACATTACTCAGTATATATGGGTATTCAGAATATTCAGCCTTCTTATGAGCCTAAAATTAAATTGACTGATTGATTAATTATAGATTTTAGACATGCTTACCAAGCGCTGGGGCAACTAAGGCCATTCAGCGCTGAAACGGAAATTGACCGTAAAAGGTTTGAAATACGTAAGATGGAAGAGAATATGAACGGAGGTAGTAAAAGGAACCTAAAATCAAAGAAAAGGTCTGGAGCTTTGGCCGCTAATTGTAGTTTGACGTTACCCGAAAAATATAAAAATATCTCAACATTTAGTTGAAATCAAGGAAAAATTTTATCTGAAGACGTGGGACGAGAAGGCATCCATACCATGTCACTCCTGCTAATTTTTTTTTCTTCTGAATTGCTGGTGTAAGAATAGAATAGAATAGTATAAAGAATTTAGGCCATAGGCCAATCGCTGAGACCTATGATGTCATTCAGTGCTGAAAGGGAAACTGACAGTAAGAAGGTCTGCAAGGTGTAACAGGAGGAAAACTTCGCAGTTGCACTATAAAATAATTATTAACAGTGTGGAAAGTCAAATGGAATAAAGAATAAGAAAGGACTTACAGTAAAAGGAATGACAGAGGTTGAGGTTGCAGCTAGGGGCCGAAGGGACGCTGTTAAGACCCTTAACTAATGCCTACAGTGCATCACGTGAAGAGCACTGACGGCTCTATCCCCCCTACGGGAGAATTGCTGGTTTAAGTAACTACTCATGAGCTATCTTGTCGGCATATAGAGAAACGTTTACGATGTCAATAATTACACAGGAACAATTGCTTTTAAATCAGCAGAGAAGCGCAACCGTTCATCCTTCGCCCGCTACCGAATCCTACTCATTCAAGAAAACACGTAAACACTAGATTTGTATCTTATCCATTCATTTCATTCATCAGCGGCCGAGTTCGACGACTTTCGCTTCGTCAGATAATGAGCACAGGCTTTGCTCACGTTCAGCGCAAGTGCAGCCTTGAATGCGAGACGGCTTGAGCAGAATCCAGTTTTACTGAGAGAGAGAGAGAGAGAGAGAGAGAGAGAGAGAGAGAGAGAGAGAGAGAGAGAGAGAGAGAGAGAGAGAGAGAGAGAGTACACGATTTATCTATTTATATATATACATTATATATACTGTATATATATATATATATATATATATATATATATATATATATATATAGAGAGAGAGAGAGAGAGAGAGAGAGAGAGAGAGAAAAATATTGTTCCTTTGTGTGGATTCATACAAGCTTGAAAGAAATTGAAGGAGGGAGAACATTATATGTGTATGTGTGTGTATGAATGTATGTATATAAATATGAGTATATGTAAATATATATATATTATACATACATACGTGCATAGAATATTTTTCTCTAGGAATAGCCTACGCCCAATGGGAACTGCGTAAGATAACAGCACCCCCACTGGCTGGGATTCGAACCTATGCCTTTCCGGTTTGAGACAGAGAAGACTGGGACTTACCCAATACGATACCTCTTAATACTCCTTAAAGGAGTTTTCCCTGTCAGTGTAACGTTTGCGAAAAGAGACGGGGAACAGCTGGTTAGAAAAACAGCAGATATGGAAGTATCAGGACGAAAACCTGTGGGAATGGAATGGTATACAGAATTTAGGCCAAAGTACAAGCGCTGGGACCTATGAGGTCATTCAGCGCTAAACGGGAAATTGAGAGTGGAAAGGTTTCAGAGGTGTAACAGGAGGAAAACCCCACAGTTGCTCTATGACACAACTGATGGGAGAGGATGGAAAGAAAGATGGAAGAATGAGAATATGAACGGAGGTACAGTACAAGGAATGAAATAGGTAGCAGCTAGGGTCCAAAGGGACACTGCAAAGAACCTTAAGGAAAGCCTAAACTCCACCGCGTGAGGTGCACTGATGACACTACCCCCTACGGAGGAAAGTCTATGGGAGGACCCAGGAAATTGTGGAAAACGTGGATAAGAAGAAAAAAAAAAAAAAAAGTAAAAAATGCGCCGAAGTTTCTTCGGCGCTATCGGGTACAGCCGCTACAGGGTATAATCAAGGCCACCGAAAATAGATCTATGGTTGATGATTGGCGGGTGGATGATCAACATAACAATTGGCAGTCCTCTAGCTTCAGTAGTTTTTAAGATCTGAGGGCGGACAGAAAAAAGTGAAGACGGACAGACAAAGCCGGCACAATAGTTTTCATTTACAGGAAACTAAAACTATACCTGACGGAAATTCAGGATTAAATTGCACAAGGCAGAAGAGAGTAGAGAGAGAGAGACACTCATTTCACGCTTAACCATACAAAAGGAAAATCTGACGTCGGATGTTTGTGATGATGACGCCGTGATGAACTACTGTGCCGATTTCCTGCGCCTTTGTTACGTTTACATTCGGCATTTCTTTTATGTTCGTTATCACCTGATCTATTCAATACTTCAGGCTGACCTGTAACTGTATCAATTCTCATTTCCATGTTCCCCTAGCGGCTTCCTTCTAAGAATGGAATGGAATATGGAGTTTAGGCCAAAGGCCAAACACTGGGACCTGTACGGTCATTCAGCGATGAAAGAGAAAATGAGAGGAAGTAGATCTGAAAGTTGCACTATGAAATAATTGTTAGGAGAGGGTGGATAGCAAGATGGAAGAAAGATAATGCGAATGGAGGTACAGTAAAAGGAATGAAAGGGGTTGCAGCTAGGGGCCGAAGGGACGCTGCTAAGAACCTTTAGTAATGTCTACAGTGCACCTAGTGAGGTGCACTGACGGCGCTAAACCACCTACGGAGGCGGCTTCCTTCAACTTCTTTGGAAAGCTGATTGCGTAATATTGTAAAAAAAAAAAAATCGATAGCCGACTGCTTATCTTTGTAAAAAAAAAATGTCGTGCTTCATAATACGAACTTGTAAGAAAAATAAATGACAAAACAAATAAAAAATGCAAGCTTCAAATATGCCTTAAATATGAATGTATACGTCGTCATTAAGCTGCACTTCGGTGATTTCCGTAATAACTCGTTTGATCAGCACATAAGTATCACAATAAAACCATAAAAAAAATTAAGAGATAAATGAGAATTATGAAGACTTGGAAAAATTAAAAACAGTGTGTTTTACTTACCGAACTTTCCACTAAACAACAATCCAAGGCCGAACACCTACCTGTGGGAAAAATAGGAAACAATTAAACGCTTGAAAACAAATCGGCCGTCATACACGTTCAATACACTTTACACCTATATATATATATATATATATATATATATATATATATATATATATATATATATATATATAGAGAGAGAGAGAGAGAGAGAGAGAGAGAGAGAGAGAGAGAGAGAGAGAGAGAGAGAGAGAGAGACTGAACGTGAAATCTACATATATTTGAAGGCTGTACGTTAATTCATGAGTTTTACAAAGCATACTCATAGAGAGAGAGAGAGAGAGAGAGAGAGAGAGAGAGAGAGAGATACTGAACGTGAATATTTGAAGGCTGTACGTTAATTCATGAGTTTTACAAAGCATACTCGAGAGAGAGAGAGAGAGAGAGAGAGAGAGAGAGAGAGAGAGAGAGAGAGAGAGAGAGAGAGAGAGAAATACTTAACTTGAAATCTATATCTGAAGGCTGTACGTTAATTCATGAGTTTTACAAAGCATACTCAGTGAGTGAGAGAGAGAGAGAGAGAGAGAGAGAGAGAGAGAGAGAGAGAGAGAGAGAGAGAGAGAGAGATCTATATCTGAAGGCTGTACGTTAATTCATGAGTTTTACAAAACCATACATACAGAGAGAGAGAGAGAGAGAGAGAGAGAGAGAGAGAGAGAGAGAGAGAGAGAGAGAGAAATACTTAACTTGAAATCTATATCTGAAGGTTGTACGTTAATTCATGAGTTTTACAAAGCATACTCAGAGAGAGAGAGAGAGAGAGAGAGAAACGTGAAATCTATATCTGAAGGCTGTACGTTAATTCATGAGTTTTACAAAGCATACTCAGAGAGAGAGAGAGAGAGAGAGAGAGAGAGAGAGAGAGAAACGTGAAATCTGTGTCTGAAGGCTGTACGTTAATTCATGAGTTTTACAAAGCATACTCAGAGAGAGAGAGAGAGAGAGAGAGAGAGAGAGAGAGAGAGAGAGAGAGAGAGAGAGAGAGAGAGAAATCTATGTCTGAAGGATGTAGGTTAATTCATGAGTTTTACAAAGCATACTCAGAGAGAGAGAGAGAGAGAGAGAGAGAGAGAGAGAGAGAGAGAGAGAGAGAGAGAGAGAGAGAATGTATGAGTGAACAATGAACCAACCTTTACTTGAGGAAGAAATAACTGAATACGGAAGCTACAGTTTTTCATCCATAAACTATTTCCCTGCAGTCAACCTTCAAATGAAACCTAAGCAAGCAAAAACTGCTCCGAAGTATCTTCGGCGCAATCGAGTTTTCTGTACAGCCGCTACAGAGTATAATCAAGGCCACAGAAAACAGAAATATCTTTCGGTGGTCTCTGTATAATGCTGTATGAGACGCGGCCCATTAAACTTTAACCACGGCTCGGTGGTGGCCTATCCTATATTGTTGCCAGAAGCACGATTATGGCTAATTTAACCTTAAATAAAATAAAATCTACTGAGGCTAGAGGGCTGCAATTTGGTATGTTTCATGATTGGAGGATGGATGATCCATACACCAATTTGCAGCCCTCCAGCCTCAGTAATTTCTAAGATCTGAGGGCGGACAGAAAAAAGTGCGGACGGATAGACAAAGCCGGCACAATAGTTTTCCTTTACATTAAACTAATAAAAGCGGATGGCTGAGGGTTCTTCCGCTTTCATCCTAAAAGGACTCAAAAAGTTTCAAATGTTCGGTTAAATTAAGGAACAAAGTGAATTTGCTGTTAATCCATGAGATTTCAGTGCAAAACATTCCCGCGACAATAAGAGGCAAAGTATAAAAAGCCCTTTCACTGCGATATCAAACTCAGTAGGACAGAACTGGGGATACTAGTCTAGAAACATTAAATAGAATGTAAGCTTAACCAAGAAACTATTAGATGGAACAACTTTTTCTTTTCTTTTTTTGTCCATCAATGATGGTTTCTTGACAAAAAGGGTGGTTTTCAAGAGAGCAAACCAAGTGTGTTAATGAAACACCCAGTGAAGCTAAGAAGCGCCAAACTTAAGGTTAGGTTTTCAAACAGCACATATTTGAACATATGAACACGAATAACCTATAAATAATAATATCGTGAGACCTGTTACTCTGTCAATACACTAAAAATATACGAATATTATACAGAAAGTGTGTGTGTGTAGTGTATATATATACAATATATATATACATATATAAATATATTACATTATATAATATAATATATGCAGTATATGTATAACTGACTCACGAAAATATGGAACGTGATGAATGTATAAATAAAGACAAAATCCACGAAGGAAGGAGAAACACTGGAGTGCTGCGAGGCCTTTCAACTGTCGTCCTTTACTTACCAGTCTGCTAAGTAAAGGACGACCGTCGAAAGGCCTCTTAAGCACTCCAGTGTTTCTCTTTCATTCGTGGATTTTGTCTTTATATATATATATATATATATATATATATATATATATATATATATATATATATATATATATATATATATACACACAGGTATATATATCCACAGGGTAAATATTATGCATAACAACAGTACAGTACTCGACAATGAGACGAGTTCTCTTAAAAGCTAGAATGCAGTAGGCATGCTCTGTTAATTCCCACTGTAACTCTGTTGACCAAGCAATGAATTAAATACCAGGTAGTTAGTAGACTGTGGCTGCAAAGTTAATCGGTCTAATAACCTTATCTTGAAAGACTTGCCGAGAACTCAATCCATTCCTCTTGAGGGAGAAATCCTGTGTGTGGATATATATAATTATACATATATATATATATATATATAAATTATATACACATGTGTATATTCATATATTTATATGTATATATACATACATTTATACGTATATATACATATATTTATATGTATATATATACATATATATGTATACTGTAAGCGTATGTGTACGGACATTTACGAATTATATAAACAACTTTCAACATTCTTTTGTGTAATTTCCAGAAACTATGGACACGCACACATCGGAACATTCATCATCAAAAGGCATATAAATACGCACATAAGAATACTGCACACATACAAACACAAACTGAGGCAGCGAAGTTATTGCGTATATGTGTAGGCTATATGTGCACGTACCCGGAACGGGACAGTGGTATTCGAAGTATGGCGCAACAAGTGTTTCTATATGCAAGAATTTTAATGTAAGCATTACGTCTCCTCGGTAGCTCCTGCCACAGATATTCCGCTACCAACTCCCCCTGCTCTCTCTCTCTCTCTCCATTTTGGCTTCCTTAGAGAAATTGGTGACTGAAATGAATAGGAATTCTCTTAAAACTGTTAAGGACAAGATCATAGAAATCTCTCTCTCTCTCAAAACTACTGGAGGTGATTTACTGAATAAGTAACTATTCTCTGGCAGTATTCAATAAAAAAAATGAAACTCATTCTAGTACTAGTGGTGGTGATCTAATGAGAACTTTCTTAAAAGTGGGCAATCTGAAAAAAAAAAACATTACCCAATTAACTTCCCTGGGAAATGTGGAGCCATAGTGCTTAAATAACACTCGACAGGGAAAAAGACTCCACTAGTAGTTGAGCTGACTTGAATATAGAATTTAGGCCAAACGCCAAGCACTGGGACCGATGAGGTCATTCAGCACTGAAATGGAGATTGACATTAAAAGGTTTGAAAGGCGTAACAGGAACCAAACCTCGCAGTTGCACTAAGAATCAACTGTTAAGAGAGGGGGGGGGGAAGTAAGATGAATAAGGAGAATATGAGCGGAGGTACAGTAAAAGGAACGAAAGGGGATTGCAGCTAGGGGCCGGGAGGACGCTGCAAAGAGCCTTAAGTATTGCCTACAGTGCACCGCATGAGGTGCACTGATGGGACTAACCCCCCTAAGGGAACTCCACTAAAATAGTAAGCTTACGAACCGGGAAAATTAGCGATATTTTATGCTCTGCGATTCAAGTACGAAGTCACTGACCGTAAATTTAGGTCCAAAGCTGCAGCACGGAGACGTACCTGGTTAATATCAATTTCGCCAAAGGCATTTAAAATTTAACCTTAAAAGGCCCTTACTAGCCTACTGATTCTTTCCACTCTTCATAAACAAACTGTTCTGTAATAATGAAAAATCTGAAATTTCATAGTTCTCTTAAATATAATTTTTTTAAGGAACCCGCAATAGTTAAAAAAAAAAAAGTCATAATACATAAAAAGAACCCTGAAATTCTCTTAAATATAATTTTTTTAAGGAATCACAATAGTTAAAAAAAGTCATAGTACTGAAAAAGAATCCAAGACCACTAAGAAACAACAAAGCAATACGAACTCTTAGTCTTCAGACACTCTTCCCCACTGCGAGTTTAGGCCTTACAGAAAAAAAATAGGCCTTAAAATGTTTCTAAAGTATCTTCCTAGGCATGCGCTGCCGAGACCAGCTAAGTAAGAGCAAAGAACTCCCAGCCCATACAGGATACCCATAATCCACTGAGACACGACATATTCAAAAGTCATGTTTTAAATCATGAAATAAAGCTTCATGCTTTAGGTTATCTGTCACCAAACATCCCCTATAATATGGAAACTATGTGAAATTTAACTCTCATTAGTCTGTACACTCACCGTGATCCTAATTAAAGAAAAAGTACCAATCGTTAAGTTTAAAGATGTAAAAAATCGTTAATGAAAAATGGCACAAAACTTCAAAGGGTATGATGCGTAAAGCAACTGAGGTAAGGTAATTTCAACCCAAACACTTTATGAGCTCTCTTCAAGAATACTTGATCACAAGTAGTGGAGACATGTATATGGTAATCCAGGTGGTGGGGAAGGCAGGGGTTTGAGGAATTCCACAGAGGGAGCTACCGGTAATCCCCATTCAGCTGCCTGGCTAGTGTGGATACGTTTTATGTGGATTCTCCCTAAATATATTCAATGGTGGGCTTCAAAGGAACTCTAGTTGCGCAATCTCACTCAGAGACTACGCCATTCTACATAGTAATATAATTTGTCGGGAATGTTACGTTGTATAACGTTCATTTTATCAGACTATTACCGTCTGAAATGAAAAGAATAGAATGGAATAGTAGAATTTAAGCCAAAGGCCAAGCGTTGGGACCTATCAGGTCATTCTGCACTGAAGAAGCTGAGATTTGAAAGGTCTGAAAGATGTAACTAGAAGAAAACCTCACAGTTGCAATATGAGACAACTGTCAGGCGAATGTGGAAAGCAAGATGGAAGAAGGAGAATAGAGAAAGAAGTACAGTAAAAGGAAAGTAAGGGGTTGCAGCTAGGGGCCGAAGGCACGCTGCAAAGAACCTTAAGTAATACCTACAGTGCAAAAAAGTGAGGTGCATTAAAGGCACTGTCCCCCATACGAGAATTACCTTTAGAAAAATTTGCCTTTTATTTATCAAATACTCCTCAAGCTTATATCGAAGGGTATTCAGATTTACCCTAAATCTTTCAAAATCCCTAAGCAAACATCTCATACTAAGCAGTCTTAAACCAACTATTGGCGAATAGTTCCTTTGAGCACAGAAGATCATGCTATAAATTCAACTTGATTGGTTTGGCAGGATCAAATGGTTGTCATAGTCCCTGTTCCAGAGCAATGATCATCACAACCAAGTTAGAATTATGGAGACCAGTAGTTGCAACGGACTTTCCAGTCCCCCTCCTGGCATAAACCACTACATAATGCAGGCAATGGTACTCCCTTGTACAGAAAACTCACTTTGGGAACCCCCAACTATGAGACTTCAATATCACTTCACAAAAACCTGCTCATCTTCAAATTTGGAGTTTGGTATATCTTTAAAGAGAAAGGGAGGTTCTTTGTTATTTTTCAGTGATGAATAGTACATCAAATACTCCATACTGTAACTGTAAAAAAACCATCCTTGATTCTGGAGTAATTGTGTTTATATGTTGTGTTTTTGCAGTGTCATGTGCAACCACTGCATGTTAAAGTATTAGGATCAATTAGGGAATGGTTTTCAAAGATGCCATGGTAAGAATGATTGAAGAATTACCATAAAAGAATGAGAAATCAAGAGGTTTCTAATAAGCCAGGTAACAAAGCTTAATTTTTTTGGGTTAGGTTACGAAGTTACAGCTATATACTTCTTCCTAATGAACACCATATTCTTTGGAAGTTTGAATATCAAGTCAATGGCCCCTGTGGGCTTGTTGCATATGAATAGGTTTCATCTACTGAATAATAATAATAATAATAATAATAATAATAATAATAATAATAATAATAATAATAATAATAATAATAATAAGTAAACTAACAACATTACTGAACGCTGTTCCAATCTGGGGTTCTCAAGTATACAAACTTTTAAACAAACAGTGGAATGAAGACCTTTCCTTCACAGTCTCAATAATTTACAGTACATACCTTTGATTATTGTAATAGTTTATGGATTCAGCTAAACCTGCTTCCTAAAACTTTTCGGAATGCATATTAAAGCAATGAATAAATAATATATTACATATTAACTAATACCAAAACACAATTAGTAACATTTTCTATTATAATGGTCTAGTTATCTTCAAGTGAGGACATTTATCACACTGTACCATACTGTTTGATACATTCGGAAAACGTTAGGTTAGGTGTCTTACCAAACCAAATAACCACACTGGCAATACCTTAAAAATAGATTTAGCATCAGGCACTTGTGGCAAACTTCGATAGGCATGAAATATGATCAAACATTGGTCTAAAAAGATATTGGATACTTTTCTGAGTAATCCCTAAGTAAACCTCCAGGTCCCTCACAAATGACAAATCAGTCACAGGCCTAGTCCCCTGCCTTACCTGCTTGCAAAGTGAAGCCATATCCTGCGTATCTATCCCAACAGTGAATACGGTTATTAAGTAAAATTACTTTTTGTGTCCGTGGGCAATTGATCTGGTCATCCGAGAAACGGCTACCATTCTTTCCATTAATTTTACTGTCAAGAGGCAATACTGGCTAAAACTCCCTGCCGTGCTTGGCTACCCTTTTAGCACATGTCATAGCCTAACACGAAGTTTCGGCGGAAGCCTGGATAGCCTAAAACGAAATTTTATGGGTAGGCTAAACAGTTAACACGAAGTTCTGGGGGTAACCTAAATAGCCTGACACGAAGTTTTGGGTGTAGCCTATAAGTTAACACGAAGTTTCGGGAGTAACCTAAATAGCCTGACACAAAGTTTTGGGGGTAGCCTAGGCAGTTAACACGAAGTTTTGGGGGGTAACCTAAATAGCCTGACACGACGTTTTGGGGATAGCCAAAACAGTTAACACGAAGTTTCGGGAGTAACCTAAATAGCCTGACACGAAGTTTTGGGGGTAGCCTAAACAGTTAACACGAAGTTTTGGGGTAGCCTAAAGAGCCTAACACGAAGTATTGGGGGCTAGCCCAAGACTTTACATTTTTTATATAACAGCTCGGCTAGCCTGTAATTAGGCCTAGTTTAGAGCGGAAAGAACGGCATCTATAAAAACTAATCACAAAAACTAAATACAATAAATAAATATGATAAAGTCATAATGGGACATGGTACGGCGTGGTAGGCTTACCTAAGTCATCGGAAAGCTTTAATCCTGTAGCGTATGTCTTAGATTTAAATATATTACCCAGTTACTATACTTTAGTAACACGCTATCCTACTGTAGCAATATGTAAAACAAAACAAAAAACTGCTGGTAAAGACTGTACGACCACGGGAATAAATCGCTGGCTTAAACTCTACCGCTTCGAAAGTTAGTCTAAACAGTCTAGGCCTATGCTATCTCCCATCACCGGCGTAAACTGACTGAATTGGGTCACAACAAATTTTTTATAATATTCTAGCAATACTAAATTAATAAACCAATCACATTAGTGTGCGTTACTGAGTAAATGAATTTCAACCAAACTAACTTCCATCTCATCCAAACTTCCATTTCAACCAAAACAACTTCCACTTCAACGAAACCAGCTTCCATTTCGACCAAACTAACTTCCACTTCAACGAAACCAACTTCCATTTCAACCAAACCAACTTCCATTTCAACCAAACTTCCACCAGCATTTACTGAAAATAAATGCTTAGGGTAACAGGCATAGGCCCAGCAGTCAGTCGGGAGGTTCTTACCTTCCAGACCTTCTATCGCCAACATTTTCCAAATCAAAATTTCTTTCACTGGTATTACGTTTTCCGCAATGGTCACTAAGCACAGTTAAAAGAATACACAGAACGACGCTGGCGTTTTCAAGACAAATATATTGATAAAAAGGGGAAATCAAAGTACCACAAACGTAACACTCTGACTGGAACGGTTTGTGTGTTCCTCCGCCATAACTGAACACACGGGTTATTAAATGATTTTGGTATACTGTCATTCACTGAAATTCATTTAAGTTCACTGAAGTTCGTTTCTTTTATTTTCTTATAACATTCTTATCTTAGTAACGTAACCATGTTGATTTAGAAATTCCTTGATGTGTAAATAAATAGTAAAATACGAGTTTACGTATCACTGGAACTTCTTGCGGGTGCGCATTTTTAGGTAAGCACTGGTGTATGAAGCATAGAATCACAACACCACTGGTTCTTTTACCTTTATCGAAAATGTTCCTTTTCTGTTAAGGAATCGTAATGTTATGGAAGGTTCATTGCTTATTTTTTCCCCTTTGGTCATTACTTTCTCCTATTCTGATCTGTTCAATATATATATATATATATATATATATATATATATATATATATATATATATATATATATATGCGTGTGTTTCAACACTCCTTTATATATACTGTATATTATATATATATATATATATATATATATATATATATATATATATATATATATATGTATATATATATATACTGTATATTATATATATATATATATATATATGTATATATATATATATATACTGTATATAATATATATATATATATATATATATATATATATATATATATATATATATATATATATCTTGAGAATTGGTGGAACCTAAAAGGCACAGCATTCCGAATACCGGTCAATCTCCAGGGGTGAGGTTGCTAGACCCATGACCTTTATTTTATTATTACCTGACTCTTACCCACTCACAGAGAAGTCTTAGCAGCTATCAAAAGTTGCTGATGCAATTTTAGGGAAGTATTTTCCTTTTGCATATCCATTTTTTATCAAAGCCAATTTAGATTTTATCAAGTATCACAGCAAATGCCGACAATATTAACTCAAATGATGCAAGACGTCAGAAAACTTGTGGTGAGTGAGTGTGCAGAAATGTTAGCCTGCAGTGCAATTGACGCAACCCGCAAATCTTGATTAATTTCAACAGCGAGTCAATACGAGAGTATGCTGATCAAACATCATTAGCCACACTGAACATGCATATTGTCATTGATACATAAGACCACAGGATTGCGACTCTGAGGTAAGACCTCACCTGTCAATATATCTTACAGTATCAGATGATTTGCAAGAAGCTCTTTACTGTCTTTGTTTCCATCACGTAGGCTTACGTCATAAACTTCGGCAATTCTGTCTACGTTATTATTTACTTATTAAAGATGTGACTGCAAGTCGATCACCAGCCAATAATAAGATGCAACTTCTTAAGGATAAAATATGGCCTTGAAGAACTAAATACAAATGGCGCATTACAAGCCAATGAAAACCTAACGTATACTGTACATCGACTGAACAACCTGTCCTAGAAAGCAGGAAGAAGAGGAAGAAGAAGAAATAAGTTGCTTATTTCTCGTCATCATTGACATTCAGCCAATTCCTTGCCAATTCATTAGAACAAACTTGCTCTGTAATTTCTGCAACCTGATAGTTTCATTTGTAAAAGGCTCTATTAATCAGAGGGATCATTAGTGGAAAGAATATCCAACCTATTAGCGTGCAGCCATTCATCAGACGCGCCAAGGGGTGCGTTACGTAAGTTCCGCGTCCTGAGACGGCTAAAAATGTTAAGTCCACTCACACACACACAGACAAAACGGACACTCGCACGCGAGCGCGTAACATGACGGCTGTCATGCCACACTTTGCCTATATTTGTATCCAGGAGGAATTTGCCTGACTAACAGATTGGCTGCGAAGATGACGGTGAATAATAAGGAGAAACTGTGACCTGTTTTGCATTTCATAACGGTCATGGGGTGAGGGGGCGGAAGGGATGGACGCCCATGCTACGATTGCTTCTGATGTATCCAGTTGTAATCCACTGACTGTTGGTTTAGACGCATACACTGTTTGTGTGTGTGTGTGTGTGTGCATAAATATGGCACATTATCACTTACACGTTTTAGAGATTTTATGTAACTGATTGGGCCTCTAAATTTTAATCTGTACAGTCTACACACTTGGTCAACATTCTTCCCAGACTCCTAAAAAAGAGGCAAGTGCCTGTCTTTTATTGTATTTTCTTACTAGCTGACCGATCCGGCGCTGCCCGGAAAAACTCTGAATGACAACCGATAAACTCTCTCTCTCTCTCTCTTCTCCCTAACACCCCCTCTACTCTCTCTTTCACTTCTTCTCCCTTTCCTGTTACGATAGTTGCTTCAATTACATTGCCCAGTATTTTTGACATTTTATATTTCACCCCTTCTCACACCGGGAAAACTGAATGACAACAGATAAACTCTCCCTCTCTCTCTCTTTCTCTCCTCCCTAACACCCCCTCTACTCTCTCTCTCACTTCCTCTCCCTCTCATTCTCTGTCTCTCTCACTCTCTCTCTTTCCTGTTAAGATAGCTGCTTCAATTACATTGCCCAGCATTTTGGACATTTTATATTTTACCCCTTCTCAACATCCCACTCTTCCTATCGGCGCTGAACTTGGACTTAAACGGTATCGGGAATGTCACTATTCATATCAGTGACCTCAAAAACTATGGATTGGACACTAATATCTGTCATTTTCGGTTATTTTCACAAATCACCCCCCTTCCCACTCCCACCCACTTTCATGCCAGTGATGTCTTACCCCCACAGTATTCATTTTCAGATAGTAAGTCATATGTATACTAAAATGAGGTATAACAAATTCGTAGAGTTTATTTAGTTACTATGTCTGAGGGCAGAACCAGCCACATTGCAGGGAAGCCCTTCCCACCCCTACCCCCTTTGGTGCCCTTTGGTGCTAATGATGTCATACCCCCACAGTAATCTTTTCCAGACAATAAGTCATATAATACCAAGTTTGGTTGATATTGCTCAATGCGTTTCAGAGTTTTGCTGGAACATACACAAACACACACACACATACATTCATTTATTATATATATATATATATATATATATATATATATATATATATATATATATATATATATACTGTATATATATATATATATATATATATATATATATATATATATATATATATATATATTATATATATATATATATATATATATATCTTTATAGAGAACATAGCAACTCTCAGTCAGCACACACTGTCCGGCCCCAGTGTTTAAATTTTCGTAAGAAAATTGTGTTTAGTTTCGCAAAATTGAATTTTGTATAGCATGTCTCGTGATGCAAGTTCTGCGTTTATTCAGTGGCGCGGTGAATGAAGAAAGCACGGTAGGGGTACACTTGACCTTCAACCCACTGGTCAATTTGCACTCTCTCTCGAACAAGTGAGGTGTAGGTACCATTACGTCCTCAGCAGAGATTAGTATCCTCTTGCATCTTGCATCGGTGACGTTATGCCGTTAAATCTTGAACAAGGAAGAGCACGCCTCTATGTTTTGTAGGAACGTCTTTGCATATTGTGAGAGAACTGGGTAGCTGGTCAAAGTCCTTTATCTTGCCAAATCAGCTTCCAGATTTGCAGAATGCCAACAAGTATAAGACAAAGAGAGGAAAACGTTACAAAAAATACTGCAAGGGTAAAGAGTAATAAACCCTAGCTGCAACCTCTTTCATTCCTTTTACTATACCTCCGTTCATATTCTCTTTCCCCCAGCTGACTTTTCATCCTCTCCTAACACTCGTTTCATAGTGCAACTGCGAGGTTTTCCTCGTGTTACACCTTTCAAACCTTCTTACTGTCAATTTCCGTTTCAGCGCTGAATGACCTCATAGGTCCCAATGCTTGGCCTTTGGCCTAAATCCTATATCTGTTAGTAGTAAAAAGAAACAAGACAAGAGACATATTTACGTCCACAGACGGTAGAAGAGAAGAGTAGGAAAAAAAGAGACGAAGGCTTTAAAAGGCACTTGAATGAAATGCCATTCCAGCCTCTCTTGAACTCACGAGAACCGCCGTCCGCAAACGAAGCAAGGAACAGGAACGAACGGTATACCGTTACATCTCTTCCCTCACACCCTGAAAGGAGAAAGGTATCCCGCTCATCCTGCCGAGAGGAGATCAATGTGTTTGTGCAATTCTTCTGACAATCAATGCAACAACTCACATAATTCATTTTGTGCAAATTTTTTTTAGTGTGTTTTTGGTATGAATGTTACCAAAAATTTGACATTTTATGAATTAATGCCATGATATAATACTCATTCGTTCATAGCTTTGGGGAGTGGCGTCCTGAGGACAGCACCCAAGGTTCTTTGCAACATTCCTTCGATCCTAAACTGTATTGTTATTTGGCTTTTGTGTTATCTGTCTTGTACTCTTCCATCTGTACCCTTTAGTCTCCTCCCACCTAGCTGTTCAACTTCTTTAACTATTCCCAACTTCTATCTATCATTTATGGACTAATCCTTGGGAAAGGCCTTATGAAAATCTAGAAATATAACTCTCTGCATTACGATGACCAGTGTATATATTCTGTCAAACTTGTGGTAACACAAGAGAGGGTAAAGACGGCAAGTATCGATGTCAAGTGTTAATGTGGAGTTTCCTTGGCCGTAGACCATTCTTGTTACACACAGAATTATGTGGGTGCATATTTTTTTTCCTATAAATTGTGAAAGATGGCGTGCAAAATCCTTATAAAGGTGGACTAGGAGGATTTACGCCAGTGATGTTCAAATGATAATCGAGATCAAACTCGTCGTGAATTTTACAGAAGCTTACGCTGTCGGGGGGCGGGGGAGAGAGAGAGAGAGAGAGAGAGAGAGAGAGAGAGAGAGAGAGAGAGAGAGAGAGAGAGATCAACTTAATGTTTTACGATAAAACTCGTCGAGAGTTTTACGAAGCTTACACAGTCAGGGGAGAGAGAGAGAGAGAGAGAGAGAGAGAGAGAGAGAGAGAGAGAGAGAGAGAGATCAATTTAATGCTTTGGTATAAAACTAGTTGTGAATTTTACGAAGCTTACGCAGTCACGAGAGAGAGAGAGAGAGAGAGAGAGAGAGAGAGAGAGAGAGAGAGAGAGAGAGAGAGAGATTTAATGTTTTTCGATAAAACTCGTCAAGAGTTTTGCGAAGCTTACGCAGAGAGAGAGAGAGAGAGAGAGAGAGAGAGAGAGAGAGAGAGAGAGAGAGACAGAGAGAGAGAGAGAGAGAGAGAGAAAGAGAGAGAGAGGGAGAGAGATCAATTTAATGTTTTTCGATAAAACTCGTCAAGAGTTTTGCGAAGCTTACGCAGAGAGAGAGAGAGAGAGAGAGAGAGAGAGAGAGAGAGAGAGAGAGAGAGAGAGAGATCAATTTAATGTTTTTCGATAAAACTCGTCGCGAAGAGAGAGAGAGAGAGAGAGAGAGAGAGATCAATTTAATGTTTTGCTATAAAACTCGTCGCGAGTTTTACGAAGCTTACGCAGTCACGAGAGAGAGAGAGAGAGAGAGAGAGAGAGAGAGAGAGAGAGACCAACTTAACGTTTTACGATAAAACTCGTCGTGAGTTTTACGAAGCTTACGCAGTCAGCAGAGAGAAAGAGAGGGAGGGAGGGAGGACGCACGACTTCTACTTATAACGGCAAGTCTCTCTGTCTCTAATTCTTTGAACAACTTCAGAAAGTGAATAAGGGACGGGTGGAATGATGACTCAACAGTGCCACGCATTCCTTCACCTGTTTATTATGAGTACACGGAGGTACAGGGAGTAATTATAACACTTGAGAAGAAACATAATGAGGTTTCACCCCGCAACAACGATGTGCATCGTTACGGTAGCAAAATGTATACTAGACTGAGATAAAACTGTCATACGTAGATATTCCTACTTTTAAGTATAGGACGAAGACGAATTACAATGTATATAGGCATAAGCCTCCACAAGAACTAGTTTAGAGTAGGCTTCCTTATAAGAAAACAAGTAAAAAATGTGCCCACGAAAGTTTTCTGTACAGCGTATAATGCTGTATGAAACTTTCAGCCATGGCCCATGAAACTCAACCAATGTCCGGTGGTGGCCTCAGCCACGGTCCATGAAATTCGTAGCCGCGGCCCATGTAGCTCAGATACTGTCCAGCGGTGGCCTGTGTTGTTGGTACCTATAGCGGTGCCAGAAATACGATTATGGCTAACTTTAACCTTGAATAAAATAAAAACTACTGAGGCTAGAGGGCTGCAATTTGGCATGTTTGATGAGTGGAGGGTGGATGATCAACATACCAATTTGCAGCCTTCTAGCCTCAGTAGTTTTTAAGATCTGAGGACGGACAGAAAAAGTGCGGACAGACAGACAAATCCGGCACAATAGTTTTCTTTTGCAGAAAACTAAAAAGGCATCTATAGATATATATATACACACACACATATATATACATATATATATATATTATATATATATATATATATATATATATATATATATATATATATAAAGCTGGCGTCACAACGTCAGGGGTCATTGACGCATACTGTTTGTAGAAGTTGAAGAGTGAATTTATCTTTGCTTCGTCGTAGCAATATGTCTTCTTTTTCATAATTTGCACAGGTTTCCAAAGGACGAGACAGACTGTCCGTAAGCGAAGATAATAATAGATACTATATATATTAATCTCCATCTCCTTGTGATGCATCAAACTGAAGATATTAAAGAAACTTATCTCATGTCAAATTAAGTCATTTGTCTCAAGTCAGTGACACAACAACAAATACGTGTTTATGTTAAAAAAAAAAAAACTTCTTTTGCAGTTTTGAGTCTTCATCTTAACAGGCTTAGTTACTACCAACTATTAGAAATAAAATCAGCATTCCAGATGAAGTTGCTGATAATCATACGTAGTACTTCAATAACACTCGCATTTTTTTTTCAAATTGAGGTATTCAGCCATTACATCGGCCTAATACGTCTGTGTCTGGAAAGTTTATTTCACAGGTGCAGACTTCATCTCTCTCTCTCTCTCTCTCTCTCTCTCTCTCTCTCTCTCTCTCTCTCTCTCTCCTCGTCCCGTGGCGTATAAACATATACAAGCACTCTTTTCACCTTACTTGCGAGTGCTTGTATCTCTCTCTCTCTCTCTCTCTCTCTCTCTCTCTCTCTCTCTCTCTCTCAAATACAAGGCTAAGGAAGTAGTTCGGCTGACCAGCGACCTTGACCTTAATCTAAATAGATCCCGTTTCTTTTCTTGTCTCGTGGCTGTACAATCTTTATTCATGACAGACCTGGTAATCAATTAACAGTCAAATCTTCAAGTTATAATCCCCCTTAGCTCAAAGTAAAATCTTCAGGCACTAACTCCCCTTAGCTCAAAGAAACACTAATAAAAATATCTAATGAAACTTATTAATTAATTGCCTGGTTAATAAAAGCCAGTCAGTTATACAATCACTTCTACAGGTATTATTTCAACCAGTGTTCCACGGAGACGAGAGACGAATTCCCCTCTATTCTCGAAGATTGTCGCGTGGCGCACCCGCTGGGTCACCTCCTCTCACATGCCAAGTCAGCATCATTGATCGCTAGGTTGCTTAGTTCGGTGTCCGTTTATTTCTAAAAAGTCTACGATGCCAATTTAATTACATCTATGAAGCCGAATATTGCGTTATATGTTGGGAAAAGGAGAGGGAGACTAAGAATAAGTATCTCAGTGCCTTGAAGATATCAAATAATAATAAAATAAAATAATAGGAATGAGTTAAACTGACACACTAAAACACTGAAAGTTTGCTTATGAATGGTAGCATATAAAATATTAATTACTGAAAAAATGCAAAGGAACAATAAGCAATAAGATATAGGCTATAAGATACAGGCTACCCATTGTCTAACCGTGCATTACAAGAATTATGGAATAAATTTAAGACAATTACTAAGAGAAAATGTATACAAAGTAGACGCAAAAAGTAATTTGTTCTCAAAGAGGCCTTTGGTGTTAAGACACGGACACCTATAAGCCTTCATTCCTCCGTATTATAAATAAACCGATCATTATCTCACTAAGAGTTCCAGCTAACAGCTGTTTCTCTCTAGTCTAGAGGCTGTGACTCCAGAGGAAAAGAGAATTCCAGTTACAAGCATTTGACACAAAAAGTGAGAGTGCGAGCCTCACGCCACTTCTCCCTCCTATCCCTCCATGAGAAGACACGGACCACATCCTTTAGAAACTGTGCTCTAAAGGTCAGCCCGTGCTGAACACTTTGGTAACGTGATACCTTGCCACAGTGCTCAGTAACAGATGTCTATTATTATTATTATTATTATTATTATTATTATTATTATTATTATTATTATTATCACAAGTCAAGCTGTACCCCAAACTGGGAAAGCTGAAGGCTAGGCCTACATGCCCAATAGTTAAGGCAACGCCAGTGTAGAAAAAGTAATACAGAGGTATACAAAAAACTATAAAGACAAACAACAACAACAACAACAACAACAAAACGAATATAACAACGGAAATAAGCTATAAAGGCAAACAACGCAGAAAAACAAATAAGATAAATAGCAGAGAAACCCAAACAAGAAACAACAGCTGAAGAATGCATTTCCCGGCTATATGATTGATGCTGATGTTCTTGCGTTTAAAACTTGTACTGTAGTACTACTTCGAAATGTTATACACCATTGCTTAATTTTTCCTACATGCACCGTTGTTTTTGTTAGGGAATATTCATAATGGAATGAAATTTGGCCTAAGGCCAAGCGCTGGTACCTATGAGGTCATTCAGCGCTGAAAGGGAAATTGACAGTCGAAAGGTCTGAAAGGACTAACAGGAGGAAAACCTCAAAGCAGTTGCACTATGAAACAATTGTTAGGAGATGGCGGAAAGAAAGATGGAAGAAAGAGAATATGAAAGGAGCTACAGCAAAAGGAATGAAAGGGGTTGAAGCTAGGGGCGGTAGGGACGCTGCATAGAACCTTAAGTAATGCCTGCAGTGCACCGCATGAGTTGCACTGACGGTACTACCCCCTACGGGGTCTTTTTAGTGGATGCTTGTTTTACAAGTCAGCAACCTAACTTGTTCGATTGTTTGCTTTTCCAAATAAATGATAATTGTGATTTGAACTTTGCTTTTCTAATTATTAAATGATAATAATGGTAATTTTAACGTTTACTGCTAAAGCAGTGAGTCAGGATTCACTGGAAGAAGGAAAGAAATTCCAAATTGGAGTGGTTTATCATTTTGGGAGATGAATGAAGTTGGCCAGAGTGCAAAAAATACTGATGTTTCAGCATGGGTACTTGAAAAACCAGTTTATTTCCCTAAATAAATAAATCAATAAATGAGCAGATAACAATAAATAAACATATCATCTGGCTAAGTATATATGTAATAAAAGAAATAAATCGAATAAATAACTCGTGAATCACTCGATTGAGCACGAAACAAGTAATCTAGAAAATAAATCAACGACTCAGTGAAGTAAGTAGATAATAAACAGTAGGTAACAAAAACATTAGTTAATGAACGAATTAAGTCAACCAAATAAGTATATAAACAAAATATAATTGAATAATAACTAACGAAACAAACTGATAAATAAAGCAGCCGATTAATAAGCAGGTAACAATAAATAAGTAAATAAACAAACTGATAAATATATAACCGATGTGAAATCATACCCTGTCCCCGGGCAATGGCTGACTGCGTATGTCTGAATCAAGACTTAGTGTTCGGTTCTGATAAACACGGTTTGATTTGATTGGGCATCTTGTTGGCTGCTATAACTCTGCAATAAACGATACGACCCAGTGGTATTGAAGCTCGGGCCCTGCATTAACCGCCCTTTACAATCGCCAAGCTGGGGTATTGGGCATTGTGGTTAATCAATGATCATTAAAGGATGTCCCTAGCGGTGGAAGATTTTTTACTTACTTTCCTCTCGTCGTTTTCTATTGAATTTTTGCCTATTTCCTGAAACGTTGAGTCTTATTCGTTAGAAGCTGGTTTTCAGTAACGGAATTAGATTTACAAAATCCCTGGAATAAAAAAATTAGTACTAATAGACACGGGGCGAGTAGGTATGGGGGCGTGTTTGGGTGTCTATGCTGCAGAGGGGTGGGGGGAGGTCGCTTGTGGTTGTAGGGTAGTCCCCGGACCAAGTCCGTTAGAAAATTCTTAGTTTCACAATACAGCAAAAATCTTTTTTCCTAACCCACAGATGCTTCTGATGTAAAAGACACTTCATTCAATTTGGCATCCCCATCCAAACACTAAGCTAAAACAGAACTAAAAAAAAGTAAAACACAAAAAGAAAGAAAGAAAGAAAAAAAAGTAAAGCTTACATACCTTTATCCACTCTAGGCGATAAACATTCCTCTCTGCCTGGGCAAGAAATTAATGACCAGAGCTTCGATTCTCGTTGCGTATATTGCAACTCTCGGATTCATTAAACCACTTTTTTATGATTATTTACGGTCTAGCAACGGCGCTTTACATTACAACCTTATTTTCTATATTTTACAGACATGACAGCTTGCACTAGTACTCTTTCACGGACGTATTTCACAATTATTTAGACGTGTAGGATACGTTCGTTTAGCAAAGAGGTCGGTGGAACTTTTTCATCCGAGGTAGCCTATCTTAGCCGTAGCAACTAGTTCTAGTCCTACATGGGCCAATGGCAGGCTACTGGTATTGAGGCAGAGAGAGAGATATGGCTGGTAGTGACGCTAACGCTTCTTCTTTTTTTATGGTTTGTTCTCTACTTAAACAATTATTCCCTGATTAAAGTACTCTTGCAGTTACCTGAGATTTAAAAGTACGCTAACGGGATTGTTTTTTTTTATTTTTTATCATAGGAAAAACAGATTAATTTTCTCTACGTAAATCACTTCATCTGTTACGTAACACAGTGTTAACGATCAGCACACAATGCATCGCGATTATTTGAATTAAACAGAGTTAATGTCTATGCAATTTGTATTTCTGGTGCTTGTTTTAATGTTCAGTAAGAGAAAATATGTAACAATAGCGTTTTAGCACCACTGCGTCTGATTTCTCAAACACTTCAACATCAAGGTATACCTTGATATCTTTGCACGTAAATGATGACGCAGAGAAACACGATAGGATGTTTGTGTATCCAAGTTTCCCTCGAAAAGTCGATTCTCAGAATTTTATTCTTGAAGGATTCGCAAAAGGCACTTTTAGACTTATGACAATCACTGAGCGCAAATATCTGACTGAGCAACATTCATTTGTTAATCTCTATGAGCTTCGAATTCTTGGAGGTAGATGAAGATAAACAGTTCTCTTTTTCTTCTTGTGCGAGAAGATGCGTATAACTCTGGAGAAACAATTTTAAAAACCAATGAGAAGAAAGGGTAAACCAGCAAGTGAACAATAAAAACTCAACAAATAAAAAAGGCAACTTGATAAACCAGTTGAAATAAAAAAAGAAAATGGAATGTTGTCGAGGTAAAAAATTGTAGACTCTTCTCTATTATCTGTCAACGAACGAAGAGGCACATGCACATGCACATACACACACACACGCACACACATACACACACACTGATTAATATTAAAGGAAGCGGCCACCTGATATAATTCTCACTCAGAAGTCATGCTTATTACTGCAAAGCGCGCGCGCGCACGCACGCACGGACAGGTAGACGGCCTTTTGACGGTAATGAACTGTTAAGCACATTTCACGGAGCACCTGGCTAATAAACACATGGCTGCTGGTGCGTCTTTTGAGTGAAAACCTTTGACCATCGTACTATGAGACAAACTGAGGACTAAGGAACGTCGCTAACACGTTCAATCACACGTTCACTGCATGCGTTTTGGTTTTCTTTTTTGTTTGTTATAGAAGTCCTCAAGATTTTTTCACTGCTTAACTTTAAAATGAGCCTGTTGATAGTTGCAAAAGGCACCACTAATTGTTTTCCGGTTCCTCATGACATTTTCTTTGCAGCTATCCCCGGCAATATTTATTTTGGCCAAAGGAACCTAATGTCACGTGTCAATAGCTTCCTAGATGGTAAAATCACTGACGCAAATGCCCACAGACGCTTCTCTAGCACCCAAGCACTTCTCGCACTCCCAAGACGAGGTCAGACTAAGATTTGATACTGCTATGGTACCGCCCACTCCGAAGGAATGCTTCGTGGTGCTATGGTACAGGCTGCTGCAGCGGACACAGTCATCCCCTGCTACTACTGTACGAGTGGCAACCTGCCCCACGCACCCCTGTCACCACACTGCTTACTACTACTTGCGTTGCGCCTACCCACTCCCTGCCTCCATCGCCGTGCTGCTGAGGCTGTGGGGCTGCTGCTGTGGCTGCTGCTGTGGATGCTGCTATATCGTGGTGGTACTGCTAGTGCTACTACTACTACTATCAGAAGGAGGGGGAGGAGGAGAGTTTGGCCACGGCTGTGCTAAACATCTGCTATGAACGGAGGAGCGAATCGGTCGTTTAGGCAACTGGAACATCATCGCCTTGATCGCCTCGTATGTGCTGGAGACATTGTGGCTGGGTATGTGTTGTGTGTGTGTGTGATGAACGCGACCGAAGCTGAAGTCGAAGTTCATTAACATTTTAGTGGTTGCTACAGATGACAGTGATAACAAGGTACCTAAAAGGCCAACTCGAGACCAACAGACTATACGAGAATAGCAACAGTGTGCAAAGCACGACAATAATATCAATTGTTCGTGGTGCGTGCCACAAATCGCAATGACGACGATAAAGCCCTTACACTTATATCAGGGATAAAGAGCTCATGCAAAAACATCAGTTATTGTATACCTCGATGCATAACGTAAAAGCTGATGCAGAATTTTGCGAGGTAATGGATGTTTTGAGTGAAGAAATGACGTGAATGGTACACAAAGCATTTCAACAAATAATTAAGATTGAATATCGTATTGAAATCAAGTCTCCACATGAAGAATCTCTGCCCTGAAATATGTATGTATGTATATGTGTGTATATATATATATATATATATATATATATATATATATATATATATATATATATATATGTATATATACTTCTTGCCATGAAGATTATGGTAGAGGCTTAGTGCTGTCAGTGAACCTCAGGTGGTGTTGTGTTTGCAACATCCCTTCTGTCCCTAACTGCACCCACCTTTTAGACTTTTACCCTACCGCCATTCCCGCTTCCTTCCTTCAATCTCGCTGTCCAACCTCTCTAACTATTACTCCTTATTGCAACCGTGGGTTTTCTCCCATTTTCACCTTTAGATCCTTGTACATCATCCCTACCTTTTTATCGCTAGTCATGGATATTCAATACATCCTCGTCATGGCAGACTTTTGCACCAAACCTCTCGCTCTCCTGCACTAGCGGATCGGGGAGGGGGCGGGGCACCTGGGCACGTGTCCCCCATGAAAAAAATGGCAAAATATTGATATTGAAGATTTAGATAATAGTAACATAAATGAGAAATATAAAGATGAGGAAAAAATACAAAATCTATTATAGAAATAATAGTAAAAGTATGAGAAAAAAATAATAATAATAACAATGATCTTAAAGATATATATATATATATATATATATATATATATATATATATATGCATATACTGTATATATACACATATATATATGTATGTATTATGTTTGTGTATATATATATATATATGTGTGTGTGTGTATGTATGTATAATATGAAAATTGGTGTCCCCATGGAATTTTTCTGGATCCGCTAGTGCTCTCCTGTCTACGTAATCTAGTACCTTCATAAAAGGAAAAAAAAAAAGGAATCACTCTCAACAAATCACCAAACGATATCCATTTCTTAAATGTAAATGATACTGTGTGTAGAGGGGTCTGGCGAGCTGCTGATGAGTCTTTGGTGTAAGTAACTGAAGATGCCAATGTTGCGGGAATTGATTCAGTAGTTAAATGGTGTGAAAAAAATATGCGACGTTTCATCAGTGCCGTCCACATCTCAGCTTTATTATGTATATATATATATATATATATATATATGTGTGTGTGTGTGTGTGTGTGTATATAAATATATATATACTAACTGACCAACCCGGCATTGCCTGGGGCAACTGAATGACAACCGATAAACTCTCTCTCTATCTCTCCTCCCCAACTCTTCCTCACTCTTTCCCTCTTTCTCCTCCCTAACACCCCCTCTACTCTCTCTCTCTATCTCTCTCTCTCTCCTGTCAATTACATGGCCCAACATTTTTGACATTTTATATTTCACCCCTTCTCAACCTCTCTTCCTACTGGGGCTGAACTTGACTTACAGGCCATCGGGAGCGTCACTATTCATCTCAGCGACCTCAAAAATTATGGATTAGACACTGATTCTATTGTTTTTGGTTATTTTCACATGTCACCCCTTCCCACTCCCACCCCCTTTGTTGCCAGCGATGTCTTACCCCCCCCCCCTCTACACTATTCTTTTCCAGGTAGTAAGTCATACGTATACCATGGAGTTTATTTAGTTACTAAGTCTACAGGCAGACCCAGCCCCGTTTCAGGGAAGCCCTTCCCACCCCAACCCCCTTTGGTGCCCTTTGGTGCTAGGCCGGCCAATGAAGAATTAGAGGAATTTATTTCTGGTGATAGAAATTCATTTCTCGCTATAATGTGGTTTGGATTCCACAATAAGCTGTAAGTCCTGTTGCTAGGTAACCAATTGGTTCTTAGCCACGTAAAATAAGTCTAATCCTTCCAGCCAGCCCTAGGAGAGCTGTTAGTCAGCTCAGTGGTCTGGTTAAACTAAGATACACTTAACTTTTTCTTAGTGATGTCTTAACCCCACAGTATTCTTTTCCAGATAGTAAGTCATATGTACAGTATACCAAGTTTGGTTGAAACGGTTCAATTTGTTCCAGAGTTATGCTGGAACATACACACACAAGCATACATACATCCATTTGTATATAAATAGATAAATTATATACACAATATATATACAGACACATATATATATACTAACTGACCAACCAGGCGCTGCCTGGGAAATCTCTGATTGACAACCGATAAATTTTCTCTCTGTCTGTCTGTCTCTCTGTCTGTCTGTCTGTCTCTCTCTCTCTCTCTCTCTCTCTCTCTCTCTCTCTCTCTCTCTCTCTCCCTCCTGTTAAGATAGTTGCTTCAGTTGCATTGCGCAGCATTTTTAACGTTTTATATTTCACCACTTCTCACCCCTTCATTCCTATCAGGGGCTGAACTTGGACCTGAAGGGCATTGCGGGTGTCTCTATTCATCCCAGAGATCTCAAAAACTATGGATTAGGCACTAATTCTGTAATTTTTGACATTTTATTTTTCACCCCTTCCCAACTCTCCTATCGGGGCTGAGCTTGGAGTTAAAGGGCATCAGGAGTTTCACTGTTTATCTCAGTGACCTCAAAAACTATCGATTAGATACTAATATCTGTAGTTTTCGGTTATTTTTACACGTCACCACCTTCCCACCCCTTCCCACCCGCCTTCCTATTGGGACTGAACTTGGAATTAAGGGGCATCAAGAGTGTCACTATTCTTCTCAGCAACCTCGAAAATTATGGATTAAACACTAATGTCTGTCGCTTTCTGTAATTTTACATTTCACACCCTTCCCACAATGCCGCCCCCCATGGTGCCAGTGATGTCTTACCCCCACAGTGTTTTTTCCCAGATGGTAAGTCATATGTATAACAAGTTTGTTTAAATTGCTTAATGTGTTTCACAGAATATGTGGAACATACACATACACACACATACATACATCCACTTTTATATCTATAGATAGATAGATATACTGTAGTAACAGAAGGTAATGGGAAATACAGGAAGAGATCAGTTGTTATAAAAACAGCTTAATTAACAAATGAATAAATAAATAAATAACTTGCCTGCCTCCCAGGCCTTAAAGACTTTCCCAACTTTAATCAGTCCCAAAGTAAGGAGACTAAGTAGAGAGAAAACGCTGACAGCTAACTCATTATTGCTGTAAAGAAAAATCATTCATAGTATGTACAAGAAAGAACAAGTAAATAATGCGCCGAAGTTTCTTCAGCGCAATCGTGTTTTCTGTACAGCGTATAATCAAGGCCACCGAAAATAGATCTATCTTTCGGTGGTCTCGGTATGAGCCGCAGCCCATGAAACTTTAACTGAGGCCCGGTGGTGGTCTATCCTATATCGTTGCCAGCTGCACGATTACGGCTAACTTTAACTTTAAATGAAAATTAAAAATACTGAGGCTGGAGGGCTGCGATTTGGTATGTGTGATGATTGGAGGGTGGATGATCAGTATACCAATCTGCAGCCCTCTAGCCTTAGTAGTTTTTAAGATCTGAGGGCGGACAAAAAAAAGTACTAATAGAAAAAAGTGGGGACAGAATAAAGTGCGGACGGACAGACAAATCTGTCACAATAGTTTTCTTTTACAGAAAATTAAACTGAGACGCATACAAACGCGAGTCATTTGGGCTTTTCAAAGGAGTCGCGTTTGTATGCGTTGAAGTCAGAGGAAGATTAATATTTAGTTAAAATCGTTCTATAGGAGAACACACGTGAATTGTGTGAATCATGAAGTGCGCTGAATGTTTAGTGTTTGTGTGAATCATGAAGTGCGCTGAATGTTTTAGTGTTTGTGTGAATCATGAAACGCACTGAATGTTTAGTGTTTGTGTGAATCATGAAGTGCGCTGAATGTTTAGTGTTTGTGTGAATCATGAAGTGCACTGAATGTTTAGAGTTTTGTGAATCACGAAGTGCGCTGAATGTTTAGTGTTGTTGTGAATCATGAAGTACTCTGAATGTTTAGTGTTTGCGTGAATCATGAAGTGCGCTGAATGTTTAGTGTTTGTGTGAATCATGAAGTGCGCTGAATGTTTAGTGTTTGTGTGAATCATGAAGTGCGCTGAATGTTTAGTGTTTGCGTGAATTATGAAGTGTGCTGAATGTTTAGTGTTTGTGTGAATCATGAAGTGCGCTGAATGTTTAGTGTCTGCGTGAATCATGAAGTGCACTGAATGTTTAGTGTTTGCGTGAATTATGAAGTGCGCTGAATGTTTAGTGTCTGTGTGAATCATGAAGTCCGCTGAATGTTTAGCGTTTGCGTGAATTATGAAGTGCGCTGAATGTTTAGCGTTTGAGGGAATCATGAAGTGCGCTGAATGTTTAGTGTCTGCGTGAATCATGAAGTGCTCTGAATGTTTAGTGTTTGCGTGAATTATGAAGTGCGCTGAATGTTTAGTGTTTGTGTGAATCATGAAGTGCGCTGAATGTTTAGTGTCTGCGTGAATCATGAAGTGCGCTGAATGTTTAGAGTTTTGTGTGAATCATGAAGTGCGCTGAATGTTTAGTGTCTGCGTGAATCATGAAGTGCGCTGAATGTTTAGTGTCTGCATGAATTATGAAGTGCGCTGAATGTTTAGTGTTTGTGTGAATCATGAAACCTGCTGAATGTTTAGTGTTTGTGTGAATCATGAAGTGTGCTGAATGTTTAGTGTTTGTGTGAATCATGAAACCTGCTGAATGTTTAGTGTTTGTGTGAATCATGAAGTGCGCTGAATGTTTAGTGTTTGTGTGAATCATGAAGTGCGCTGAATGTTTAGTGTTTGTGTGAATCATGAAGTGCACTGAATGTTTAGTGTTTGTGTGAATCGTGAAACCCGCTGAATGTTTAGTGTTTGTGTGAATCATGAAACCTGCTGAATGTTTAGTGTTTGTGTGAATCATGAAGTGCACTGAATGTTTAGTGTTTGTGTGAATCGTGAAACCCGCTGAATGTTCAAACCAAAACTTGTGGAAAAGAAACAGGAAGGCCGAATCACAGAAGTAGATCAACCGATGGTTTAAGAGCGCGGTCTTGTAATCTGATTTCACTAAAAGATTTGGTTTAGCTGCATGAAATTTAAGCTGGCAAGTCAAGCAGTGGGGCATTCGTCTATATACCGCTTAAGACAGTGAAAACAGATAGCTGGAGAGGTTGGACAGCAAGATTAACAGAACCAGAAAATGAAGTAGATGAGGTACACGGATCTAATGGTGGAATTAGGAGAAAACTCCAGTGTTCCACTAAAAAGTAAAAGTTAGTGAGGTTGGACAGCAAGATTGAAGTAAGAAAGCTGCATTCGATGTAAAGTAAAAGGCTAAAAAGTCTGTGCAGCTACGGGGCTGAAGGGACCCTGGTAAAACCCTTTGGTAATGCCTACATTGCGCCACATGAGGTGCACTGACGGCACTGCCCTTTCTGTTGCCTTTTTGGAGCAGAAGGGACTTTTGCTACAATAAATCTTGAAATTAATATGTCATAATGAGATGAGAACCATTCACCCTCCTTGTGGGCCTTGCAAGCGGAGTGCCTACCTAGAGGACCGAATACACTATTGATTAGTAGATCTAGTACTGATTTTCCACCCCATCCTCCCCTTTAGGGGAATGGAACTGTGGTGAACGAGCTAAAGCTTTTCACTATTCATGGTGCAACTTTTGACTCACATTTTACGCTTGAGAAACATCTAGTGAAAGTGTCAGCAAATGCTGCACGAAAGTTAGGTACAGTACGTAAGGCCTCATACATTCATGACAGTGATAAAATCATTGCAACCTATTTTAGGTCATTTGTCCTTCCTGTACTAGAATACTGTTCTTCGGTGTGGATGTCTGCTTCTGCCAGAGATTTATCCCTTTTTGACAGGGTGGTAAGTTTCTGTTCCCTAACATTAGTAGTTACGACTTGGGCCATCGACAGATGGTCTCTTGCTTATCGGTTTTTCATAAGTTGTATTTTAACAAAGATCTATCGCATTCACAATTGATCCCTGAGCCTTTTTTTTCGTGCCCAGAGCAACCAGATTCTCAAAACGATACCACCAGTTTGCAGTAAATATGCCTCCCTGTCGAATTCTTAGCTCCAGAAGTCTTTTATCCATAACATTGTTGGACTGTGGAACAGCCTCCCTGAAGATAATGTGCAACTGGAACCTCAAAAGTTCAACCAGAGATGCAATATATTACTACCCTAAAGCAATTCTCCTTGCATTTTATAATTTTATTACATTTTATTTATTTATTTATTTATTAGTATGTCGATCCATTTTTTCTTTTCTAGTAACTAATCTCTTCTTTCTATATTTCCTGTTACCTCTGCTTCTTCTTCCAAATGAACACCATATTCTTTGGAAGCAGAATTTCAAGTCATTGGCTCCTGTATGGATAGAGTTCTTCTGAATAATAATAATAATAATAATAATAATAATAATAATAATAATAATAATAATAATAATAATAATAATAATAATAAGTGGTGCGAACACCTACCTGAGGGAGTGATAGAAAACGATCAGGCAAAGATCCTCTGGGACTATGGTATCAGAACAGAAAGCGTGATACGTGCCAATAGACCAGACGTGACGTTGATCGACAAAATCAAGAAGAGAGTATCACTCACTGATGGCGCAAACCATGGGACACCAGAGCAGATGAGAAAGAAAGAGAAAAAATTGATATGTATCAAGACCTGAAAATCGAAATAAGGATATGGGATATGCCAGTGGAAACTGTACCCACAGGAGCGCTAGGCACGATCCCAAGATCCCTGAAAAGGAATCTGGAAAAACTAGATGCCGGAGTAGCTCCAGGACTCATGCGGAAGAGTGTGCTACTAGAAACAGCTCACATAGTGAGAAAAGTGATGGACTCCTAAGGAGGCAGGATGTTACCCGGAACCCCCCAACACTATAAAAACCACCCAGTGGAATGGGATGACTGTGATAGACCAAATATATATATATATATATATATATATATATATATATATATATATATATATATATATATATATATATATAATAATAAAATAGAATAAAAATAAATAAATAAATAATAAATAGATAAATAAACAAACAAATAAATAATAATACAAATTCTGCTCTTCTTCTTTAAGTTGACATTTAAGTTAAGACCCCTTCAAGCTTAACATAGGTTCTCTTTGTGACAACACATGGAAGGAACATTGCGTGACCTACATGTTTCTTTCCCTGTATTGAGCCTTAGATACAGCTGGTCTTGATGAAGGGATTACGATCCCAACTATGAAATCTATTGTAAACATTCGTGATGGGTTTTCAAAGTCAAGGTCCTTTAACTGTAGGCTGAAGATTCCCCTTACGTGAATTCTGGTCTCCTTATTGCAGATCAGCATCAGAAAATGACCAGTTATTTAGCTAACAGGTTTAGCGGACATATGCTGTCAACAATTGACGTAAACACCATCACACTTCTCGTCAGATATAGACCTTCACACTTCTGTAAACTGGAACATTAAACGCCGAGAAAAAGAGAATCTTTGCCTTTGCCTTTTTGGTCTTCTGTAAAAGAAAACTATTGACTGTCTGTCCGTCCGCACTTTTTCCATCCGCACTTTTTCTGTCCGTCGTCAGATCTTAAAAACTACTGAGGCTAGAGGGCTGCAAATTGGTATGGTGATCATCCACCCTCCAATCATCAAACATACCAAATTGCAGCCCTCTAGCCTCAGTGGTTTTTATTTTTATTTAAGGTTAAAGTTAGCCATAATCGTGCTTCTGGCAACGCTATAGGACCACCACCGGCCCGTGGCTGAGTTTCATAGGGAGAGGCTCATACAGCATTATAAGCTGTACAAAAAACTCGATTGCGCAGAAAAAACTTCGGCTCATCTTTTACTTGTTATAATATAATCCAGATCGTTAGGACATGGGAATTTGAAAGTAGATGTAAATTGAATTAGCTTTTGGTTTTTTGTAAATATCACCCTGTAAAAGCTCAAACATGCACACCCTTTGACCAAGTCACTTATCGTTAGTACTAAGTCTTGCCCGCTTTGGACCATGAGACTATTATCCCTCTTGAAGCTTCACCATGCTCATAAAACAGTGTTCTGATCACTACCTGCAGACCTCTGCCCAATGAGCACCGCATAAGTGTAGAACTTGCACCTTTTGTCAAGTAAATTTTAGATTCACAACTCGTTCTTTTTAGTTGCTCACAGACCCCTACATGATCTGTTGGAAATTTTAGTCAGGAAGATTAACCCACCCTACTTTCAGTCACTCAGCCCACTATAGCTTTTTGGCTTCCATGTAATCCACTGTCACTCGCAACGCACCCTTTCTTATCAATCTTGTTTTGTTCCACCTCAACCCGTTCTTGAAAAATTTTTTTTTGCCAAGCACATGTTTACACTCCAGGACGTGTTTGAGATCAGCGGTTGTTCTGTTGCTTCTACTAATTCGTTGCTATTAAATTTTCTCCCAGACCCACACTTTTTCTATCCGCACTTTTTCTGTCCGTACTGTATTTTTCACTGCAAGCAGCCTCTGTTCTAGCCACTTAGTGAAACAAATCCCACATCCATATATGAATATAGGCCTATATATTACTATATATTACTATATATAGTTCATCATCATCATCATCCTTTTAGAATAAGCCAGCCTCGTGCTGGCAAGGGCTGTTGCTCTAGGGCAGCCCGTAACTGACGATAAAAAACCAGTGAAATTGAAAAAAGCAAAGAACAAAAATTAAGTATACCTTAGTTTTACCAGACCACTGAGCTGATTAACAGCTCTCCTAGGGCTGGCCCGAAGAATTAGACTTAATTTACGTGGCTAAGAACCAATTGGTTACTTAGCAACGGGACCTACAGCTTATTGTGGAATCCCAACCACATTATAGCGAGAAATGAATTCCTATCACCAGAAATAAATTCCTCTGACTCTTCATCAGCCGGCCGGGGATTCGAACTCTGGCCCAGCGAGTGCCAGTCCGCAGCTCTACCGACTCACCCTACGAAGAGATCAAGCAGAGAACAACACAACAACAAGGGTTAATTTAGACGGGTGTCAGAGTTAACTAGATTAGGTACCATTCAGCACTCTACAAGTGCCAAAAGGGTAGAAAAGGACAGGCAGGGTTGCAACTCCTTTAAACAAGTGAAAAATGCGCCGAAGTGTCTTCGACGCAATCGAGTTTTCTGTACAGTCGCTACAGCTTACAGTCAAGGCCACCGAAAATAGATCTATCTTTCGGTGGTCTCGGTATAATGCTGTGTAAACCGCTTCCCAAGAAACTTTAACCAATCCCGGTGGTGGCCTATCCTATATCGTTGCCAGAAACGCGATTATGGTTAACATTAACCTTAAAGAAAATAAAAACTACTGAGGCTAGAGGGCTGCAATTTGGTACGTTTGATGATTGGAGGGTGGATGATCAAAATACCAATTTGCAGACCTCTAGCCTCAGTAGTTTTTAAGATCTGAGAACGGACAGAAAAGTGCGGACAGAAAAAGTGCGGACGGACAGACAAATCCGGCACATATTTTCTTTTACAGAAAACTGAAACCAGCTGGTACCCACCCATGAGAGGGAAGCTTCATAGCAGCGAGTCCCAGTAAGCAGCAGGAACTGGGAGGGACAAAGAATAGAACACACGATTTCCTTAAACAGTTTTCGGTTCAAGTGCCCACGAGGGAGCGACACAGTCGATTTCAGTCTAAAGGAAGAGGAGACTGAGAGGGAAAATGAATGGTTCAAGCATTAGAAAAAAAGAGGTTACAAAAAATAAGTGAATATAATTAGGAATGAAAAGATAAGAGAACAATAAATAAATGAATAAATAAATAAATTACCATAGACATAAAATCTAATTCAAAATAAGAAATAGAACAATAACAACAACAACAACAACAACAATAATAATAATAATAATAATAATAATAATAATAATAATAATAATAATAATAATAATAATAATAAAAAGAAAAGTTAAATTGTTAAACTTGAACAAAATAAATTACTGGAAGTTGATTGCAGTACCTCCTACACCATCCAGATATTTAAGTCTCTTAACTCATTCCCGGATATCAACACGTTTTCTAAATATTTAAAATCATCCGTTTATTCGATATCTCCAGTTTTATTTTGTATAATATTCTCTAGCTCAAACCTCTATTTTTTTTTTTTTAACAGGGCTTTGTACTGGCATAAACTCACGTCTAGAATTTCGAATTTAAACCTTTCAAAAATTACACACACACACGCGCGCACATAAGAATCAAGAGTACTAAGTGGGGTCAAACAAGGTCATTTGTCACAATCAGAATAAGAATGAAGTTTGATCTTGACTGCTGATCTTTCGTTCAGCTTAGTATGTGCTTTAAGATATTTATGACTGGATATAGGTCTACCAGTTTCCATAAATTGCTTACGTGAGGGTAACTGATATAAAAACAAATAACTTGACTGTGACCTTGACCTTTGATCTTTAAATGCCAAATTTGGTTAAAATAATGATTATAAAGTCGTCATTCTAATCTGTGAGTGCAAATATGGCGCCGGCTATGAAGCATTTCAACGCAAAAAATCGCTTTCTTTCTTTTCGAATGTGTCATATGATTTCCATGGCAATAAATCTTCCATACTGACTCAATTTCTTCCAAGACTTGGCTGATCTCGAAAGGGTCGACTAATGAATAGATCAGTTTCTCATTGGACGGGTTGGTATCGTTCTCGGCTAGCACTCTGCTGGGCCCGCGTTCGATTCTCCGACCGGCCAATGAAGAATTAGAGTAATTTATTTCGGGGGACAGAAATTCATTTCTCGTTATAATGAGGTTCGGATTCCACAATAAGGTGTAGGCCCCATTGGTAGGTAACCAATTGGTTCTTAGCCACATAAAATAAATCTAATCCTTCGGGCCAGCCCTAGGAGAGCTGTCAGTCAGTTCAGTGGTCTGGTGATACTAAGGTATACTTAACTTAATGAATATATCAGAAAGGTTTCATCGAAATCTGCTCTACCGTTCTTGAGATATGCTGAAACGCACACACACACGCACACGCACACACACACACACACACAGAAGAGAGCATTAGATTCTTCCATCTAAGATGGCGGACGTAAAAAGAAAAAGAAAACTGCATGCAGTATCTGTTAAAGAAAGTTATGAGTTTTTGAAGAAAAAAACACCGAATGATTTGTTTGTAATTTCCTCCCGAGCGTAGTTGCGCCATGCAGGGGATCCTTATTAGCCTGAAATTACTGATGAAGATAAACTTGAATGATGCGACCTGCGGATTCCAAACACACTTCGGCACGCTCGCAATCACATAACTCCACAGCATGACTTGGAAATAAATGCACACTTAACGAGATTACACGTTCCCTATGTTTTAATTTATCAAGTGGAATTAGATTATCGTAGTTCTGTCGTGTTATGGGGATGACTATAGCAAAGGAGAAGTAACGAATGATACATTCTGAAAACTATTACAGTTTAACGTTCGTTATAACAGCGGCACCAGTGTGCAGTAAACGTGGCTCGCTGTCGAAATTGTCTCAGTTCCAGAGGCCCTTTATTCATCCTCACACCGTTGGACTGTGGAACAGTCTCCCTACTGAGGATGTCGTGCAATTGGAACGTGAAAGGTTCAAGCGAAGATGCAAAGCATTGCTACCTTAAAACATTTCTCCTTGTATTTAATAATTTACATTCACTGTTATCTGTACTTTTAATTAATATGTGAATTTATTTTCCTTTTCTGATAACTAATCTCTTCTTGCTATATTATTATTATTATTATTATTATTATTATTATTATTATTATTATTATTATTATTATTATTGAGGAATAAAATCCTCTGTAGTTTTGTCTTGAGGTATCAAAAACTATTGCGATTATTATTATTGAGAAATAAAGTTCTCTATAGTTTTGTCTTGAGATATAAAAACTGTTATTATTATTATTATTATTATTATTATTATTATTATTATTATTATTATTATTATTATTATTATTATTATTATTATTATTATCTTTGAGGAATAAAATTCTCTATAGTTTTGTCTTGAGATATAAAACTATTATTATTATTATTATTATTATTATTATTATTATTATTATTATCTTTGAGGAATAAAATTCTCTATAGTTCTCTCTTGAGATATAAACACTATTATTATTATTATTATTATTATTATTATTATTATTATTATTATTATTTGAGGAATAAAATCCTCTATAGTTTTGTCTTGATATCAAAAACTAATGAGAGATCTTTCGAGAGCCCAAACATTTTTCATGAACAATCATTTCCTTGTGAGAATGAGATAAGGAACGGAAAATGCGCTTAAGCGTGCCTTCAAACGATAGATCTTAAACCCCAGGCTTTGGGAGGCTGTGGTGCACGTACTATGGCCAGCCCAAGATCTGAGAATAATGGTTAGATGGTCACCACCAGGGGTAACGCAACTGAAATGAACATCTGAGGTAAACCAGAACTTATGATTAGTGGGACAGACATTATTATTATTATTATATTATTTCAGTAGATGAAACCTATTCACAAGCAACCAGGTGCCACTGACTTAAAATTCAGGCTCCCAAAGAATGTTGGTTTCAACCTCCCACCACAGACCCCAAACTGCAGCAGTAACTGATCGTGTTACAGGGCCAGTGATTTTTCATTGCCCTGGGGGAGACGCGAACCAGCGACATCTGAGTGGCATTCCACGACACTAACCACTATACCAACGGGCCAGCATACGCCAGTTAATTAGTGAAAACAGAAGAAAGCAGCAAGTAAGTATTGAAAGGAATAACAGCCCTGGTGTGGACCTTTGCGTTCTGCCCAACCAACATTGTGAGAAGCGTCCCAGGCGATACTCGGTAGCGTAGGATGACCACGAGTGCAGACAAGGGTATGTATAAGCAACAATATTGTAAGGCTATAAAATAAAATAAAAATTAATTTGCATGAATATTCTATTTAAGTGGGTCGAAAATTAATTTGTATAAATGGCTACGAGTGTAGATAATTATCATATTCTATTTAAAGCGCGCTACACTTTCATTATCTTCTTTTGGAGCTCAATACCGCTTTTGTTTTCATTTAACTGCGACGTTCGAGGCTGCGTTTTCGTCATGTTTCTCATTTTCTGTGGAGCACGTTCTCGCATCGTTTTCTTGTCCTCATTTGTTTTGAAGTTTAGGGAGTGCGTTTGTCATTCGCAGCACATACAAAATTTACGATTGCGTTTCCTTTTTTTCTTTCATTTGATGTGGAGTTCATTATTATGCCTGCATGAATGGTACTTAAATGCCGAGTCCAAGATTGCGTGTTCTGGTTTCTTATTTAGTATGAAATTCATTGCTGAGTTTTTTGGTTTTCACATTTAAAGTGAAGACCAGGATTGCTTTTAGTTTTCTGTAAAAGAAAACTACCGTGCCGGCTTTGTCTGTCCGTCCGTACTTTTTCTGTCCGCCCTCAGATCTTAAAAACTACTGAGGCTAGAGGACTGCAAATTGGTATGTTGATCATCAACCCTCCAATCATAAAACATACCAAATTGCAGCCCTTTAGCCTCAGTAGTTTTTATTTTATTTAAGGTTAAAGTTAACCATAATCGTGCTTCTGGCAACGATATAGCATAGGCCACCACCGTGCCGTGATTAAAGTTTCATGGAAAGCGGCTCATACATCATTATACCGAAACCACCGAAAGATAGATAGATCTATCTCCGGTGGCCTTGATTATACTCTGTAGCGGCTGTACAGAAAACTCGATTGCGCCGAAGAAACTTCGGCGCATTTTTCACTTGTTTTTTTTTATGTATATCACTTCCAGTTGAGTTAGGAACTGCGTTTTAGAAATATTCCTTATTTGGTGCGGATTTCAGAAGCGAGTTTTAGTCATGTTTCTCATCTGACGCGCAGTCTGAGATTACCCTTTGCCCTTTTGAAAATTCGAAGCAAACTAGAGTTTAAAAAGAACCCGAGACAAGATTCGTGAAACTCTTTATCAGTGAAAGACCTCGAGAGTTTGTCCGGCATTTTGCGAGGGTTTTTAATACCCCACCCCCACCAGGAGAACCCCCGACAGGTTCCCGCCCCCATCCCTAGGGATAAGGGAGGGGAGGAAGGAGGGAGGGGCGGGGGACAACCCACGTAGAGTCGCAATCGATAAGGAAGTACGGTGGGTCATCGGAGCTCGCTCGCTCTTTCTTATCCGAGTGGCACTACTATAAATAACGTAACGATAAGGAAAATATCAAACGACGCTGAAAAACTATGAAACCGTACATCCCCAGTCCAGAAGGAAGAGACGGATTTAAGAGAAAAAACGAAAAATTCAAAGACGCCGCCGAGAGCAGCACCACCACCACCAGCAGACCATTCAAGAGAACTGCCGGAAAGTGATCGACTCCCGAAAAGCAACAGGTAGACATTTTGGATGTAGGTCACATGGTCGCGGTGCCACTGGAGTGACTATTTCACTCGCCCTGCTCTCCCCTCCCCCCACCCCACCCCCACAAGGGCTCTTTCTTTCGAAACGAAGACGGGACTGGAAATCACTATTGCTGAGTAAGGGGGGAAACTCTTAATCGCTCTCGCAGCCGCGTAATGAGGGTCAGTCCAGCGCTGCTGAAGATCGTCCTTACGTAACCCAGTTGCATGAGATAACCTACCGGAAGGAGAGAGAGAGAGAGAGAGAGAGAGGGGCAGCCAGGATAGGGGAAGAGGGGCTAGGGGCTAAGTAGGGGATAGAGAGAAAGGGGACGGTCGGTGTCTACTACTCTCGCTCGATCAATAGGGGCCACAGGTAAAGTGGGTCACACGTAGGACGATGCAGGCTCTGCTTTAAGGACTCTAGTGGTTCCTGCTATGTTCTCTCTCTCTCTCTCTCTCTCTCTCTCTCTCTCTCTCTCTCTCTCTCTCTCTGTGATCGATGATCAAATACTCCTCTCCTCTTTTCATTATCTTCTGTTGCTCCTTGTATTACCTTCCCACTCAGAGCTTCAGAAGAATGAACGAAAGGGAAAAATATGAGCCAAAGATCGACACAGAAGAGAATTGGAACGATACCTCTCTCTCTCTCTCTCTCTCTCTCTCTCTCTCTCTTTTAGTGTAGGACAGGTTAGGCTTTTAATATATGTTAACTGGCAGGAGGCGGATTTGGGTTTTAAAGTAGCCCCGGCAGAGTATATGTCTTCTCTGAAGCTACTAAAAACAAACAATAAGACTGTTTTACCTGAGCTTGACATTTGCTTTGAATTTATTGAGATAATTAGAGTGTACACACACACACACACACACACACACACACACACACACACACACACACACATATATATATATATATATATATATATATATATATATATATATATATATATATATAGTGCTAACTTTATCACATACACAATTGTTCTGAGCATTAATACAGTCACTAAAAGGACCTCATTGAAACTGGATGTTATATAGCGGAGATATTTATTTTTGAAAAGTTACAAGCTTTCTAGGACTAATGGTCCTCATTGTCAAGTATCCGGATACTTGACAATGAAGGCAGTCAGACCTGGAAAACTTGTAACTTTTATTGAATGAATATTTATCATGTAAAGTTACATGCTAGGTACCATCTATTTTCAATGAGGTTCAGTTAGTAAATATATATATATATATATATATATATATATATATATATATATATATATATATATGTATATATATATATATATATATATATATATATATATATATATATATATATATATATATATATATATATATGGTTATTGAAAACGGGGATTGCTTTGAGAGTAGATACAAAGCTTATTAAATTTTTTTTTTCTTTTATCCTTGTAATAGGAATCTCTCTCTCTCTCTCTCTCTCTCTCTCTCTCTCTCTCTCTCTCTCTCTCAAACATCATCGCAACCGTAGAGCGTTGGGTATAGAACCTGAATACGGAATAGGTTTTTCAAGGCATGGAGAAAATACATAATATAATTATTATGATTCTAATCTAATAAAAAAAATATTATTTTTGCGAAAAAATTAGAGATTGTTCCAACTCTGCTTTACATTTGGACATCTTAATGACAATCGTTTGCATAAGATCTTTTGGTTTGATCTCCGTAGGCATTACGTGAGTTTCTTTGCAGCGTCCCTTCGCCCCCTGGCTGCCACCCCTTTCGTTCCTTTTAATGTACCTCCATTCACATTCTCTTTCTTCCGTCTTACTTTCCACGCGCTCCTAACAATTGCTTCATAGAGAAACTGCGAGGTTTTCTTCTTGTTACACCTTTCAAAAATTTTTATTCTCAATTTCCCTTTCAGCGCTGAATGACCTCATGTGTCCCAGCGATTGGCATTTGGCCTAAATTTTATATTCCATTCCATTCCTAGGTTTGGCTGCAAGTTTCGATAACGCCGTGTGTGTTTTCCTGCATGTGTAGCTTTAAAAATAGTCTCATGTTATGAACCTCACTTTAGACTTGCTGTCATCCAGCCCCGGGTCAGCTTCTCTCGCCACTGACTTCTGCAGAATAAAATTCCTTAGAATTTGGGACAGCATTTAACATCAGTAGGGTTATGACTTGCGCTCTCGACCCTCTCTTATATTACCACTATTTTCATCCATAGGCGAAACTAGTTACTTAATAAACCTCTTTCAGCTCACTGAATTTCACTTTTGGTTTCGTTAAGTCGCCTTTGAATTATAGCAATGCGTCCCTTACTAAAAGGCAAATGTTTTGTTGCTATTGTCATTTATACTTTTCGTTTTTCTTTGTGTTTTCTCTTTCATAGTTCACTGTTACTTCTCAATTTATTTTTTCCGTGCTGGGCTGCTTTCTTTACTAAGGCCTTGCGGGCTTGTAGCATTCCAGATGTACTTCTCTACGTAGAGTTGCAGCTCGGCTTGAAATAATAATAATAATAATAATAATAATAATAATAATAATAATAATAATAATAATAATAATAATAATAATAATAATGTAACTGAGCAGTCAACAACGCATTTCATACCGGAAATTAAAGAAATGTTTGAAAAGAATCTGCTACAGATATCTCCATTTCACAGGCATGAGCTTACGGGACCTGGTCCGACCCCCACCCTCAACCAACAATATCAGCTTTATGAAAAAGAACGGCTAGAACGCAAAATCAGGTTCATTTTTGCTGGCATGAAATTCCGCATTTTTCGCTTCTCGTAAAATCGGGATATATTTTATTTTTTCTCTGCGATTGGGTGCTGAAGCGGTTCTCGAAAGGTCACAGCAGTTTAGAAAATTGTTAAGAAATCGGTAATATACATCACGGCACGGTTAAGTATTTTCGCATTGTTATTATTGTTGTCATTATGGATGAAGCATAAAATGGCAATAACTTGTGAAAAAAACACAAGGTGAGTTCAACAATAAAATCAACCACAACGGAAACAACGGGTAGAATTGTACCTGCATGAAAAAAGAGAGGATACCCTTTAAGAATTTTCCGGAGGACAATTTAGACACACCCCCACCTTCTCTCACACTCTCTCTCGTTTTCCTTAGTTAGTACGCCACATTATTCATAATCAGCCATGCTTTTTCCGGCCTCCCGTTTCCCTTTCTTAATTCCCATCGCAGAGCATTGCCCATCATATTTTTTAGTCATCTTCTTCTAACAGTCTTGAGTGGAAACGTAGTCTGGTAACTTCAGAGAAAAACAATATAGTGAGGAGTGAAAGAACATTAATAATTACGATGGCTCATTTATTTTGCAAACACAGCAGCTTCTTCTTCTTCCTGTGTCCCACGACATAAATGTTCTAATGGTCCTCTGCTTGCTCAGACTTGCCTCCTTAACCCGGCGCATCTCTACATTTTATATCTATACAATATCCTTTTCCTCGCATTCTTCTACAGTAATATGCACTTTAAGACTGTTTGTTAGAATACACCGTTGGATTTTATATGCCTTTGACTACATTATGCTTACGTTACGGCACGTATAAGACATTATGAGATATACTGGATGAATTTCTTATAGTCAACAAGTTTGACATTTGCAAAATCTTCAGTAGTCTCTTTCTAAACTCTCTTTTAGGCGAAAAATGCGCAAAGTAAAGCCAAGGGGCATATCAACTCTAAAAGATAGAGTAATGAATAAGTGCAAACCCTCAAGTCTTTAATATTTCTGATTAAGAACTCTTTATTGCACATTAGTGCAAACTGAAAATTACTATGCATCTGTTGAACAGGTTTGTTAGATTCGTTCGCAAAGACTTATAGGTAGTTATTCGTGTTGCTTTACGTCAGCACAGGGCCTTGGTCTGCAGAGCAGCCATTAAAAACTTCGCTAACATTACAGCACTAATAATCACGAATATATAATTAAAATTATAGTGCGAATCAGTCAAGAGCCTTATTTACATAGACCCAAACTCCGAGATGTAGGTAGCATTGTCAAAGTTAAACGTCCCGTAGGACAGGGAGATCATGTCATAAAGAAGAAAATTAAGTACATTTGGGTGAGATATGCAGTGTGCAGAGGAAGAGGGCGACATTGAGAGTGAGATGAAATCATCGCAAATTCAAGAAAATGGCGCGACTTGACCATGTGGCTCCCTCTACCATCCCGGTATGACGTCACTCCTCCACCGTTCTCTTACCCATTTTCCACCGCACCTTCCGTACATTTGATCTATCGTAGAAGGCGAAGGGCACGGCTAAACAACTGTGCGAGATGGCAGGGGACTAGTGCATCTCATAGGTGAGCTCTGCAGCAGTAAAGCATGTGCTGTCAATCACCACTAGAGGAAAATAAGAGCAAATAATCGATGGTGGTTATGAGCGTGCGCTGCTTCTACTCCTACTCAAAACCAGCAGAAGGTGGTAGAGCAGAAGAAGCAGGAGGAGCGGCAGCAGGTGTGGTGGTGGTGGTGGAGGTGCAGTGGCCCCACACCCAGGTACATGGTCTATTTAGTGTAATTCGTTAGATCGGCGTGTGAGTAGTGTCGAACGATGCCCAATGGGACCCCCAAGAGGGCACGGTCTTCGCTGGGCGTGATTTTGTTTACAAATTCGTGGGCGGCGGGAGGGTGAGGGCAGCAGCAGCAGCAGCAGAAGGCGGAGCAGGCAGGAAGAAGTTTCTCATCACCTGCCGGAAAGTAAGGCAATTCCTGTCTGATGACCTCTAGTATTAGCCTTAGTGTTCTGTGTCTGGTCAGCTGAGGTGAGATTTCCCTGACATTTGCGGGATAGATCTGTAATGAGGACAGTAGGTGGACGTCATGTCCTTCACGTCCTTCAAGCAGAGCTAACGGAAGGAAGGAAGGCCCGGCGTGAATGAATGATGGATCTCTCTATCAATTATGAAAGTTAATTCTGTTGCTTGAAGTCGTCCGGGTCAGAGGGCCTCTTCCTGTGGAGGATTGACATTTAGTGCCGGTATTCATTGGAAATTGAGCTTATGTACCCTGATGAACTTACCTGGTACCGTAGGTGTACCAGACCTGCTCGTAGTGTACCCAGGTACCCAAGGCAAAGCCTCCAGGCCACCTGGTAGGCTTGACATGTTTGCACTACGGGAGTGACTGCTATTGAGAGGGAGTATAACTTAACCGGGCTTACCTTAACCTAACCAGACTTACTTTTACCTAACCTGGATTAGCTACCTTTACCTAACCTTGAAGGCTATGTCCTAACCTGGCTGGGGAGGGAGGTCCTCATCCCTCCTTGACCCCCCAAAGTAATTCATTACCCCTTAATTTGTATAGAATATTAATAACAGTTAAAAAAAAGGAGTCTTCAATAATATTGTAGGCAAAATAGTTTTTTTAATTCATCGTGGCAAGTAAAACATATGATACGTCTACTCGTAAATGTTCAGCACATTAAGCATAAACATTTATTTACAAAAATTACTAAACAGCCATTTGTAAATGTAAAGAAGACGGCTGCATGAAGACATCGATTGTTAATATAATTCCTTGACTGAAGAATATAGAAAAGGGTATATGTAATGCAGTACAGGTGAAATAATTTGAGAAATTTGTCAGGATAATGGAAATTTTACGGTATTCTCTTAGTAATAACTCTGCACGGACTGTAAGGAACAGTTATGCAAGTACGAAATTGATTAGGGAGCCACATATTCAAGAAGGGATTGGGTGAGGAAATCTATTATAAAAGGAACCATGCTAACCTAACTTACCCAACCTAGTCTAACCTAGTAGGCCGTGTTAGTCGCCGGTAAAGGAAACCACTTTTTACCGAAAGTTCCCCTATAACACTGTGCATGTGTGATAACATTCCAGGATGGCCAGCATACAAAATCATAATCAGTACTGAGGTTAATTAAAGTCGGCCGACAGAAATAACAGTAAATTCTTGCTAAGCAACCAAAATACTGTAGGATAAGTAAATTTTAAAGGAAATACCCAACGTGGAGCTCATGATTAGAGCTACTAATTTTACTATCTATTGTTTATATTATTGTTTTCATCCCTGAGGAGCTGGTACTAAACACGGCATCCTCTGGAACTTTTGCCAAGTTTAGTACCAGCTCCCCTCAGATGAACTTGGGAACATAAACCAAAGGTGGTAAATTTCTCAGATGATTTCACCTCTGCTGTATTGTACACCTATTTCTCTATTGTTTAGTCAAAAGATTATTTTCATAAACATTATCTTTGTGCAGCTGTCTCCTTTACAGTTATCCAGCCATTTGCTCTCCTTATGACCTTGTATTTGTTGGGCGATATGGGAAGAAAACTTGCCTAGATTACTCTCGAACAGTATCAGTAAAAATAAAGACCATTTTTGAAATCTCAAAAATTTCCATCCACAGAATGTGTGGGAGGGTTTTCAGTTTGTTTTATTTCATGTTATATTTCAAAATAGTGTTTTGCATGGAATTATTCTTGTTTTTGTATTATTATTATTACAAGCAACAGTAGTTTGTATGGAGATGTGAGCCAGGTATCGTTTGCATTATTCTAAAAAGGTGTTTTGGTTTTTTATTTATTACCTGTGATGATGTAAAGGTGCAAAAATAGGAGAACTGTGAACAGGGATGCATCTTAACCTAACCTAACCTAACCTAGGGCACTGTGCCCTGCCCTGGCTGGGTCGTGGGGGGCAATTTGGGCTTTGCCCCTCCTTGACCCCCACAACGTTACACCCTACCTACATAGCATAATGTGTGTGTAACTGTTGTATAGTATTACCTCTTATTTTTCCATGTCAACTTGAGCACTCAATCCATAAAGCCATAGTAGATTATTTACTAATTACGTGGGGTCAATCAAAGGCAAGATAGATTAAGGCGGTAATGTGCCACCTGAGTGTGCCTTACTGTGATATGTTGACTGCTGGTATGAAGTACCTTGGACTCAGTAATGTACTGTATTGGGTAGTTCCCTTAAAATATACTGTTTTAAAAAACAGCTCAAAGCTAAAGGAGGTTTTCACATATATATATATATATATATATATATATATATATATATATACTGTATATTTTTTTTCTGATGAACCATATGTTTTGACGTCCAAAACCATATGTTTTGATGTTGTCCCAAAATTGGGGATAAAAAACAATCAGAAGTGAGATGAGGTCTTGTTAGCAAGTAGGGCTTGGTTGGTTAAGGGGACTGAGCAAGATGATTTGTGGGGAGGAATTGTAGGATTTATCCACTGTATTCTTGTAGCATTAGACATGCCAAAGCATCCCTGGATAGGTATGTGTGATGTTGGTGCAGCCCATGAGATTTTTAGGAATAAACTAAACAATTTCATTGGATGGGTTAAGTAGGTCAAGAGCAGTTAAGGTAGCACACAGCCCATAATTGGTGTCAAGAAATGGTTTAGGTAGGACACAGTTCTGGCATGCACGCTAAGGAGGAATAGGTTATCGTAGCTTATGAAATGTCAAGGGGTATGAAAAAAGGGCCAGATCACATTGTGTTACTCTTGTCATTTTTTTTGACAGATGATAGTAATCAGCCCAAAGAAATAGTTTTGCCTTGACCATTCAGGGAATCGACCTGTTTGACTTGTGCCAAACATAGCATTTCTAGTTTGAGTCAGCCAGGGAGCTGCAAACAAGTTAGATTTAATGGGTGATGTAAATACAGTTGGTCTAAAGCCTAATTTACCAGAAATGACTAGATTAGGCCTAAATTACCCAGTTTTATAAATTGTTTGAAAGGCTTTCTAGGCATCCTACTTGACCACGATAGATGAACACTTCATTTGTTGTAGTATTGTAAACAGAATAGTCATGAACCGATTGTTGATTGAATCATAATAAGATAAATGTAATAAGAACCAGAAAAAATTGTCATAATGAGTTGACGTTGCAGTTGGTATACTGTACTGTAGTCATAATCCTGACCTGCTTTGTTTTGCATTGACAAATACAGAAGCATGGTTGCTGTAGGTATGGCAGGCCATCAAGAGACCTAATTATCATTCCCAGTACATAATGTTCCTATATTGTAATAGGTTAGGTAACTGTTGCTGCGCATGATGGTCATACAGCTGACGACATAACATAATTGCAGTCAGGTGCTGTAAATAGTTGTAAGTTGCTAATTGTGCTTTGTGGTTAGTTTGCAGTTGAGTGCACACAACTGATGGCTGTATGATAATTGGTATACAGCCAGTCAGTGGTTTTAGACACGAGGATTTAATTTTATAGGTGGTAAAAGCACTGTATGCTGGCAGACATGGGAATACAGTAGGGAAGATGAGCTTGTAACTCACTGGTTGGTACACCGTTCCTAGAGTGCAAATGTTCTTGTCCCCTGTAATATTACAGTATTCTAACCTAAATGGTAGTGCCGTCAGTGCACCCTCCGTGGTGCTGTAGGCATTACTTAACGGTCTTTGCAGCGTCCCTTCGGTCCCTGGCTGCAACCTCTTTCATTCATTTTACTGTAACTTTGTTCATTTTCTCTATCTTCCATCAGACTTTCCACCCTTTCTAAGAATTGTTTCGTAGTGCAACTGGGCAGTTTTCCTCCTATTACACCTTTCAAACCTTCTTACTGTCAATTTCCATTTCAGCGTTGATTGACATTGTAGGTTCCAGCGCTTGGCCTTTGGCCTAAATTCTGTATTCAATTTTATTCTGTTGTAAACACATTCCAGGTGCTCTGGCTCATTGAGAGGTATCATACTCTTTATCCCGTAGGTTTTTTTAATGAAACATTTGTGCAGGAAGTTGTGGTTAAGAGAATTTGTCAGAAAACGACTACTTTTGAAGTGGGTTGACTGGAATGATGTGAGGTTTTGCAACATTTTCAATAAAGTAGGATCTACAGATATTCGCCGTTTTCAGATAAATGTGTATACACATTTAGGCCTTGATTCTGCCACCACTGTAGTTAAAACTCAGAATTTGCTTCAAGAAACAGTCAGGAACATAACTTTGGAGAGAAAATTATTTCCTTGTAACCTGTATCATAATACAGTTTTGCTTTGTTTCTTTCATTTTAAGGGTTGAGTGCTTTCTAAGGACAAGTTTGTAGGGTGTTGGTAAGAGAAATAGGAGTTGCCAGTGACTTTTTGTAATAAAATCTTGAGTAGTTACTCATTTGATGCTAAGGTTTTAATGGTGTTCTCCAGAGATACTTTACAGTACCAAAAAATTTAGCAAAATTTCATTAAGCTTAAAACATGATTGTTGATAACTTATGGTAGCTAGCAATCATACCCGCATAATTTTGGTTCATCATTTTACCCTGTAACGTTACTGTATGAGTTTGTGGTTTTGACAGGCAGTGTGCCAGAAACATCGTTTGTCATGAAAGGCATATCAGTAGTGTTGGATGATTAAAGGTTTTATCACAGTTTAACTGTTAATCATTAGGCAATGCAGAAGCACTAAAGCAGTAGATAACTTTTTCATTGTACTGTACTGTACGCTGTATAACAGCACAGTACTGATGGGCTTTGAATTCTTTCTACAGTGCAGTATTTGGACCCAGTTTGCTGCTACCTGGCAAAATGAAAAGATACTTGAGTAATTGGTTTTGGTTGTTCAGGGTCCAGTGTTAAGATTTCACCCTTTCTGGATCTAAAGAACTGTTTAGATTTTTTTAGGAGGGTTTGCTGTGAAGTTTTGTAAAATGGCCTCTTATGAATCAATATACAGTATATTCTAATTCCTTTCTTTTGAAAATCTGGCTTAAGGTTGTCCTTTTATAGTTATTTCGACTTAGTTCATTACCAGTGTCAAAAAAAAATTTTTTTTTAAAGACTGGTCCTAGATAATTTATAGGAAAGGCAAAAACTTTCTTTGGTGGCAGACTATTTTTCTTCAGCTAAACATTCCTTTAGGATGATATCACAGATAAGTTTCCTTCATTTCTGAAGTAACCTAAAAGTGTGCTTGATGAATGGATTAATAATGATCTTTCTCTTCTATTGCCTTGGACACTGTATCCCAGACTAGTATATGCATCTAGACTAAAGTAAAACACTGTACAGTCCTCTGTTCTATATATAGAAAGAGGAAATCAATGAGCGGTGTGGGTTGTACCATAATTACAGAAAATGACATCTTTCACGTTTCACCAGCACCACATGCTATGATGTTCACTGCTGAGCTTTCAGTAGCCCCATTTTTATAGTGTGTCCTACATACTGCAAGGTTCATTTATTCACATTGTCCCAAGAAGTGCCTTTGTAACAACTGAAGATTTTGCTTGAAAGCAAAAAAGTACTTGTAGATATATGCTTCACATTTGCAGGCGCTCGGAAAGGAACACTGAATCTTGTGATTAGAATTATAATAAATATTTGGTGTATTGGTATTCATCGAAATCTTTAGGAAGTTGCTGCCGTTTATTAATTATCCTAATTCAGATTGCATGAATAATAGTAGAAGACAGGTCCGAAAGGCCATAAACTTGCAAAACCAACCCTCCACAGAGTAAGAAGCCCAGTTGTGCAAAAGAAGTGGCATGAAGTGGCAAATGAATAATAATAAAAATGAATCAATAAGTAGTGTTATATGGCCTTTGTTAAACTTAAAGTAAATGCATTGGTATCAGCGATGTTACTGTGAAGACTAACAGTGAATTCTGTTACGGTAAATAAAATAAACTACCATATTAAATACCGTTTATATACTATGGTTCAAACCTAGTCTCAGGTCACACAGTCATAGGCCTAACGATAGTATGTTGTTTTTGAGAGACTATTCATTGACAGCCAAAGTGCACCAAGCGCAAATACGTACTCCATATGTGAAAGTGTAGGTTTGTCTGTTAGGAAAAATACAAAATACTTTAGATTTTGATATATAACCTTGTGGATTATTATGCTGTTTTGACTGCATGTTGAATACTGTGCTAAAATTATGAGTGGTCCTTATATAAGTTTTCACATAATGCAGTACAGTACTTCATACAGTATATAAAGGGTTGAGCATATATTTTCATAAAGCAGATGACCATTTTTTTTTTTTTTCTAGGAGTTATCACATCACATTGGATAATACTGTAAAGTGTACAATTTCTTAAACAGCAGTATTATGTATTATATAATACTTTGTCATGAAATTCTTGAACAGTGATGTAGTTTTGTAGTATTTTGCTGTGAACATGCCCTCGTTTATGTTTCCTCTCTTATGGCAAAAATGTTTGTTTCAGGTGTTGCTGCTAGGGTCGTCAAATCCACACAAAGAAACCATGTAAAAACATTTCCTTTTGCTATATAAAGTAACCTTAAAATTCAACCTATTCAAGACCCCTTATTCAAAATTCAACCTAATTAAAACAAGATGGCTATTCAAGACTTGCAGCGATTCTTAGAGTCACAAGTTCCTGGAGCGTGTGTTCCTGTGGACCTGTTAAAGATAGCACGAAGTGTTGCAGTCCGCCGGGGAAATCCACGCAATATTCCACGAGGAGGATATGTCCACAGCCCACTCACTTTGGTGGTGGATGGAGAATGTTGTCTTGACAGGTTATATGGAGGCTTCTTCTCAGGTACAGTGGAATTCCTAACTATTGTTCTTAATGCATTATTCTTAATTGATTCTTGAAAGAGGTGGATCCATGTAAAGGAGGACTTGATAGCCTTTGGCAACAACTGGTCTCTATAGATCTTGCTTAGGCTTGCATCAAAGGCCTCTGAGTAATGATTGTTAGTTTAAAAGGACAAAATAGTTGATCAGACCTGCTAAGGCAGCCAAGTTGCTGTCACCATTGGCAGTAATGCTCATTGGAGAGTCTCATTAACTCTTAGAATGTTACTGATGGTTCAAATTAACAAAAGGAGGTACAGATTAATCTTACATATATGGCACAAGCTTACTGTACTGCATTATACATAGTTGACATGTATGGCACAAGCTTACTGTACTGTATTATACAGTAGTTGATATGTTAGAATATAGGAAAAATTACAGATTTGATGTCGTACCCTACCCTAGGTGTCAACATATATAGAACTCATACCCTTAATGAGAAACAAGAAAGTAGAAATGCATCACTGTTTGTAACCAAGGATGAGATGAATATGTGCCATCCTGCAAGCAAGACTACACATTTTTTCATATCTTGTAGCTTTATTGTCATTGTTCAATTTTATGTTGTTTGCTTTGTGGGTGAATGTCCATTATCATGTTACAGAAATGTATGTTCTGAAATTGTAGCAGTTGTGTAGGCAATGTTATGAGTATTTTATTTTTGTACTATTTCTTTATACTGTATTTCAGGTTGGCATTAAGCACACGTAAAAGCTTATTGGTTATTCTGTAACTGGATGAATAATTTCTGGTCATACAAATAAATAATTTGTGTTGTGATTTACTTCAAGATATTTTCTCATTGCTTTTCATACCCCTAAATATGGGTGATACCAAATACAGTGTGCTGTACATAGCTCATGATTGATTGTACTAAAGGCTTAGTAAAGTATACCTTTGGTCCTAGTTCATTTCCTTCTACTTTTTACTTTTCATTCGTTCATTTCTCAGTCTTTGTACTTAGCTCTCCAATTGCTTTAGTTTTTTTTTTCTTGTTCTAATTTTCACCTCTTGTTTCACAGAAAATTGCGTGGTTTAGCTCTATGAGAGTTGATAAACTCATGCCAGTTTTCAAATTATAGTATCAGTTCATGCCATATTTTTTTGAGCAGTATTGTGCACTATTGTTTTCCTTCCATCATATCTTCTCAGTTTCTCTTTTATCAACCAAAATCACTTATGTCTGACTTTATCCAGATTGGGTGTGCGGAGGACAGTGGAATCGCATGGTGCAGTTTCTGGCGGTGCTGATTCAGACAGTACAGAATAACAACATTGAATTGGCTGTGTTCTTCAATGGTGCCCTTGAACAACAGAGACTGAGTGAGTGGGCAAAACAAGAATGTTCTCTCCGTAAAAATGTTAACTCGGTAGGTTGTGGTTTTCTCTCATGTATATAGAATTACTTTTGAAAGTTTGGTTGGGTGAGAAATGCAATATATTTAGTTATACAGTATATGATAATAGTTTGTCATTTGGAAAGAATTTCTGATTAGTTTGGAAATGTCATTAGAATTGTTGTACAATGTGCAGTGATACTTTTGAGTTTACCAGAAGCCTAGTTTATCAGTTGATGTCTTATTTTGAAGCTTTGGGTTTCCAAAGGGATCATTTTATGTCTTAGTAGAAGATTTGTTAGAAAGATATATTATTTCCATGTATGAAATTATCAGTCTGTGAAGTAAACATGGACAGATTCTAAGTTCGAGAGTCCATGCTGCCACAGGGCACAGGGTTCATGGTTGGAGTGCAGACCTTAGGGGTGGATGTAAGGCCAAAGCAGTAGATGCAGAACTAGAACATCTTCCCTTGCAAGCCAAAGTAAAGGTACTTCAATGAGGCACTTTGAACTGGAACATGGGAGGAATGCACTTTTCTCATAGACATCCCTAATGACTCCATTATTTTCATCAGGAATGGCATCAGGCAAAGGGACTTCAGTGGGCTTGGATTGATGAGTGGCCTCTAATCTTATATTACCTTGCAAACAATTAAGTGGTTTCTGCAAAACACCTTTGCATCTATTGACTACTCTTGGGTTACCTCCTAGAACCCACTTTTCAAGTTCAGGAGGGCAAGGATATTGAAAAATATCCTGTTGAAATCTGATATGGCCAGATGGAGAATTTTTGGGGAGGAGGTGATCCAGGGCAAGGTCAGACTTCTTGTAGGGTACCAATGGTGAACTTAGCCATTTACAAATTAAAGTCAGAGTTTTAGAATGGTATTTGTTGTTGAAAATGTTGCATACAAAATCCAGAACTTCTGAAAATGAAGCTATTCTTCCAAGACTCAAAGATCCTTGGTGGGTTCCTCATCTGAGTCTCCATCTCGGCAACCATACCTGTAGTGAAATTGAACTGTGCCCTATTTGTATGTGAATGTGATGACACAAGTGAATCAGCATGAATGGGGGTGGTCAGCTACGTAATGAGAATATTAAGTAAATTATTGTTTATTTTATAGATTGTGTCAAGATAGTGAAACGAGAGGGTGGTGCCTTGAGAAATTCAAGAAATCATTCCTGAAGATTAGCCAAAATTACAAACAACCATGTACAAAAAAATATATTTTTTATGACAGGGAAGAGAGAATATTCACTAATAAGTTACAGGTCCATCACCTTGTTTTAATCATTACATTAAAGTACTTGTTTTTTGGGTTATTCTTTCTGAAGGTGCTCAAACATGTGTCAGTGAAAGGAACCCCTCCTCCCAAAGTATGGTGGGTTGCACCAGTTGGCCTTCGAACATGCTTGCGTATGGCTCTACGACATCTAAACATTCAAGTGGTATGTACACTATAGTTTTGTAATGTTGCCTGTAGATTTTCTGGTGTCTTATGATTTCCTCAAGTTTGCCTAGACCACCAAATTGATAGGACTGACAGTAAGTTTTCTAAACAGTGCCAATTGTGTATGTACTCATATTCTCCCTTTTACAATTTTTATTTTTCTTTCTAGCAACATCATTCATATGGGCAAGGGCATATATGGTTAACAGAAGTTTTTGCTAACTGTATTTTCTGCAATTTGGTGACAATCTAAATCAGCACTGTTTTGAATGTATGGCTCTCCAAGTTAAATGTCAGCCTTGGCATTGTACTACAGTATTTTACTGTTAATTGTGCCCCAAATGTTTTTGTGACAAGAGGTGTAAATATGTAGTTAAGGTTTATCCTCTCGCCCCAACTAGTTATGCAAGTATCCCATTTCATTGAAAGTATATGGTGGAGACAGCATGGGACTCCTTTGGATACAAAAATAATTTTCATTACAGCTATTGCATTTTATTTTTTTTTTTAATTGGGCAGTTGTAAAATGCATGCTCCTAATGCATAAATGAATCATTCAGTTGGGCATACTCTGTTAGAGTCTGGAAATGTAATTCATTGGTCTAGGTGTTCTATTTATAAATGAAAATAATTTAATGTGAATCTTGATCTTGAAAAAAGTAAGATTAAAATTTCCATAACTTCTATAAATACTTGCAAAGGAAGAAGGGAAATTGATTTAAAAATATTAACATGTTCAAATTAACTAATTCAGCATTTTGAAAAAGGTAATGTGCAAATACAGTTTTGGTATATTTGAAACATAGTCATCTTTAACATGTTCAAATTACAGTATATAACTAACTCAGCTTTTTGAAAAAGGTAATATGCAAATATAGTTTTGGTATATTTGAAGCATAGTCATCTTAAATTTCCCCTAATGGGTTTCTGTTTGTAGATTAAGAATTTGCTATTTCTGTAAATTTGCACAAGTTTCATTTTGTTAGCGATATTGCAATTAATAAAGTGTTTTCTTTACAGCTGTGCACTATGGATGACCACCACCAGGAAGTGATAGCATTTTGTCGTGAAAACAATTACCATGGCCTTATGGCAGAAGATGCGGAATACATTATTTTTGACCCCCCAAGATACTTTTCTTCCCATCAGCTCAAACTTACATACAAGGTAAATATAAAATTTTATTGAAAGGTCCGCCCTAATTCTAATTGGAGTTTAAATGTACAGTACAGTGTATGCTTTTTTATTTGCAAGTTCTTTCCTATCTTCTATTGGACCATCATAGTATATCATTTCACCATGTCATTCTGCTTCTTTGTATTTTTCCAGTTGTATTATATTTTTCCAGTTGTATTATTATCTAGTGACGTTACTAAGATACTGTAAATCTTTGAAACACCAGGGCTGATAAGGTGTTTTATTGCAGGGATCACTCGAGACCAAAGAGTTTATTTTAGATGAAGTTGCTCGAGGTTTAGGACTACAACGTAACCATTTCTGTTTATTGGCGGCTCTGCTAGGAAACTACCTGCTCACAGAATCTGATTTACGAGACTTTTATGCAGCTCTAATTCAAGGCTATGATAGACAGACGGTAAGTGAGGTCTTCTCGTGAAGATTAAATTATTTGATCATGTTATAACAAGTAAGGTTTATTTTGTTAAATCTCTAATTTTTAAACTTACATGCAACCTAAAGTATTATTTTTACTTGTTTGTATTTGTTCTCAGGCGAGTTTGTATTTGTTCTCGGGTGAATTTAGGAGAATTAACTGCTGATGTATTATTATGTGGATTCTAAATAAAACAGTATTAGACAATGTACAAAAGTAACCCGCTCATTATTCGGTTCACATGGGTGTGCATTTTATATTTAATTCATTGAATCCATTGTTCCTATACCAGGTACCTACAGAAGTACAAGAAATACCCTGCAAAATTTTTACCTTTGATATTTTTTACATTAGAAAGGAGTTAACAATGATATTTTTTACATTAGAAAGGAGTTAACAAGCAAAAAATGAATAAAAGTGAAATTTTATAAAGAAATATTGTTACACTAATAGCAGTGATTCAGAGGACAAAGAGAAAAGAAAGTGTGTACTTGTAGTACTATTTAGTAACGATGGAAAGAAAGAGCGTGGAATAAAAAAGTAGGCATAGAAAATAAAAAACCAGAAAAATTGTCATATTATATTACATCCTCCCAAAATAACAGGTAGAAACTACTTTTTGTTATAGCAGAGAGCTGATTTTAATTCTGAGGCAATACTGTGTGTCAAATCGCAGCATTCTGGCAATGCTGCAAGTGTTTCAGGAAGTTAATGCGTCAGATTATGAGACTATGAAATTGTAGACTTCCCATACTTCAGGGATTAAAGAGATGAGAGACAGCAAGAATTTTTTCCTTTGAGAGTCGTGGTTTCACAATGCTTGTGAAAATTGTTTGCTAGACATGTTGTAGGGAGGGATAACAGTTTAGCTTTGGACTTGGAGGTGGTTGCTGTAAGGTACCACCATACGCATATTACTTCAGCAATTACTTTTGCTAATCTCATCAGTGAAAGTTTTACCATTTGTGGTAGGAATAATATTGATACATTATTGTAAGACTTAGTTTATAATTATTTGTTGATTGCTTGAGTGAATTTGAATAGTTTGCTAAAATGAATGTTGCCAAGATGTTTGTTCTATGTGTACATTTAATTCTTTTTGCCAGTATAATATTGCAAGGTTGAGTTTGTCTTAGAATGCAAGGAGTTTTGCCAATTTTACAATTTGCCAAGATAATTTAGAATTTCTATTTTTTTTTTTTTTCTTCCAGACCCCCCAAGAAGACATAATTCGTGCAGTAGTCAAGTTTATTGTTAACAGGTGTGATGTTAACAATCTTTTAACCATTGGAGCACAAGTCTTTGGTTCTATTAGTGATCCTAGGGTTGCCAAATTTAAGGAGTCGGTTCAATATTTCCTAAATGGCACAAAAGATGGCTTCCTTAGATATAAACCCTTCCCATCAGGTAAATAAATTTTCTGTATTTTTAAAACATTTATTCAGTAATGACTAAAAATAAAGATAACCCAAAATAGACTAGTAGGATCTATTTTGAAATATTAGCATCAAAACATGGATGGTGGAAAATGCAGAAAGAAGTTATGCAAAGTGAAGACAAGAGCCTTCAAACTCTTGACAGAGAGCAAGGAAATGGATAAAGATATTTACAGGAAGTGAAAGGGAAGGCTAAAGGTAGATGCCAAGGGCTAAGATGATTTAGAGGAATGGAAACAGAATGTCCAAGCCACAATAGGTATATTTAGTGAAGAGTCTGAGAATAAATGAAAAACGAGAAAGTGCCTGGGTATATAAAGATAAACTTGGTGAAATTATTGTTGAATTGAAGGGAACAATTAAATTACAGAGGAAATTTTTTGGAAATCTTCCAAGTGAAGAAACTTTACATACTTGTTTGTTGGCATAAGAATGCAACATCTGAAGAAATATAAAGGCCCTCTGGAAATATGACAGTTGACAAATCCCAGGACCATCAGGGTTAACTTGAGTCTCTTAGAAGCAGCAGGAGAACCAGTCTATGATGAGCTGACCAGAATAAATAATCTGATAAGTGCTTCAGGTGGAAGCCCTGTAGGGGGTTAGTGCCGTCAGTGCACCTTATGCATTGCACTGTAGGCATTACTTCAGGTTCTTTGCAGCGTGGCTTTGGCCCCTGACTGCAACCCCATTCGTTCCTTTTACTGTACCTCCTTTCATATTCTCTTCCATCTTACTTTCCACCCTCTCCTAACAATTGATTCGTAGCGCAACTACAAGGTTGTCCTCTTTTTACACCTTTGCAACCCCATTCGTTCCTTTTACTGTACCTCCTTTCATATTCTCTTCCATCTTACTTTCTACCCTCTCCTAACAATTGATTCGTAGCGCAACTACAAGGTTGTCCTCTTTTTACACCTTTCAAACCTTTTACTGTCAATTTCTGTTTCAACGCTGAATGAAGGCCCCACTGCTTGGCCTTTGCCCTAAATTCTATATTCAATTCAATTCAATTCAGGTGGAAGGTATAGAAACCACCTGGTATAGAAGAATAAGATTGTTAGAATATACTATGAAAATATTTGAGATGCTGGAGGAAAGGCTGAGATAAAAGACCAGTTCGATAGTTGTCAGTTTACATTTATATCAGAGAAGCAACAGTAGAGCACCCTTTGTGAAGAGGCAGGCTCTGGAACAGTTCCCAGTAAAGAAGAAGAAATTATATCACACATGTGGCTCATGGTAAGGCTTTTGACTGAGGATCCAGCATTATGAAAGCTAGACGTACAAAGTGACTCACTGAGCAAATGATGTTACTGTACTTTTAACAAGATATAGAGTGAAGAATTTGAGATAAAATTGGTGTCCATCAAAGATCAACTTTGAATCCTTTTCTGTTTATCATAGAAATGGAGCAAGATACAAAGGAATACAGAAAGGGAGGCCCCTGGGAGTTTATTTTTTAAGTATGTGACCAAGTGTTATTGGTAGAATTAGGGAAGAGGTGGTTTAAATTGTGGGATGGAGAGAGTAGGATTGAAAATCAGTGTGAGACAAACAAAAGTGTGTGATGACCATGACTTCAAAGGAAGCAAAAAAAAAAAAAAAAAAAAAAAAAATGGGAAAGGGAGAAGGAAATAGTACAATCAGGAGAGTGCCCATGTAAATGTGTGGGAAGGGATGTGAATGAACTCAATAGCAGATAATGTAGTATGGTGAATACTTTGGTCTGCAAAATACAAGTAGGATAAGAAGTTTTTGATTCTTTAATGTACCAGAGGAGTAAATGAAGGGAAGAGATGGACTGGCAGTAATATGGGTTGGAAGGGCAGTCTTTTAAAGAGGTGAACATAACTGTTCCTTTGGTGACACACTAGACTTTGAAGTATGTATTGAGAGGCAGTATAAAAAAAAATAAAGTAGCAAGAGCCTGGATGAAGTGGAACAAGATTCATAGGCTACTGGTAAAAAGCAGCCCATTAGTTAACAGCTGAACTTATACATAAGAGGTCAGAACTACTTTACACAGTGCAGAATGCTAAGACTCATGCCAGGAGTATGGCATATCAGAAATGAGGTTACAGAGCAGCTGGTGTTGTTAGCTGGAAAATCGACTCAAGATTTCAAAAAATGAGAGGGATTAGATATGCTAGGATAAGGTATAAGGAACAGTTCACCAGAAATTTGATAAGTATGGAGCCAACAGGATGAAGACTAGTATGCAGGCCCAGAAGTCTTGAAAGAAAAAAAGGTCATAAATGGAGACCCAGACCAGATGCAGTTTTAGGTGGAAAGTGCTCAAGATGGAAGACAGTGAAGATAATGCATGTAATTGTCTAACTCTGTCAAAGGAAAATCCAGTTGTAAAGATCATATGAACTCTCTGGCTTGTTGTCTTTGACAAGGTTATGTTAGCTGCATGTCTTGGATCCCCTGGCTTCTAACCTGTTCCTTTTGGCAGAAATTGACTTGCACTGCTGTTAACTTGGAGTCTGTAGTTTCCCCATCGTTGTTGTGTGCACACTCTACTCCCTAACCTAGGTCACCCATCTGCTAGTGCTTGTCTTTCAGCCAATGATTCACGATGCCACACTGACAGCAGGGCAAATCTGTGCCTAAGCAGTCCATCCCTTTCTCTCTGTATCAGCATTGCGTGACTTTTACCTTGCAGCTGTAGATTGACCTTTTGTTTGGGATTACTGTATTATTATTCAGAAGGGGCCATTGACTTGAAATTCTAGCTTCCAAAGAATATGGCATTCATTCGAAAGAAATTAGAGAAGATAATAGGAATACAAAGAGAAAAGAAATACATAATACAAGGTAAATTATTGTAAGGTAGTAATGTACTGTGTCTTCACTCGAACTTTTGAGGTTCTAGTTGCACAGTGTCCTCTGGGAGATTTCCACAGTTCAATGGTTTGAGGAATGAAAGACCTCTGGATCTTTGATGTTCATCAGTGTGGCACATTTATGCATATTGCTGCAAGATAAGAGGATCAGAGATCAGTTTTGATAGCAAAAGTTCTTTGTTAAAATACAACTTACAGTAAACCCCCAGTGTTCACGTTCTCATGATTCGCGGACTCACGCATTCGTGGGTTTCTCTGTGGAACATATCTAGCCGTTATTCGCAGAAAATTCGCCCATTCGCTGTATTTTTCACTGAGAAATATTCACTAATTACTGTAATTTTCATATAATTTTCATGAAGAAATGCACTTTTTGTGATAAAACTTAAAATACTCAGGTATAAGCATTTTTACAGGGTTTTTCTTATCAAAAAGGGCAGTTTTAAGTGTTTTTAGAGGGGTTTTAAGTATTCGCGGATTTTAGCTATTCGCAGGGGGGTGTGGTACGCATCCCCCACAAATACGGGGGGTTCACTGTATATGAAAAAGGACAAACGAGACCGTCCGTCGATGGAAAATTGACTAACTAGAGACCATCCGTCCATGGTCCAAGTGATAATGCTGATGTTAGGAAACAGAAAACTAATACTAAAAACCAGTGTATCTAAAAGTTATAAATCCAAAAGATATAACTTGACGTGTGTCAAAAGTTATACCAATTTTAAAATTTAGTCAGAGCTTCAGACTCATTCAGTAGTCCTATCCACTTGAAGGGGAGAATGGGGTGGAAAATAAGTACGAGATCTGCTAGTCAGTAGTGTTTTCGTTTTACTGGAGTTCAGTCTCACCATTCACTAAATGTCAGGATTTAGACAAAGGGCAGCCTCATTTCTCACAAGTGGAGAATTTACTACACCCAGAAATGTTGCAACATTGGCATACTGACAGTCTTGTTTTCCAGGTCAACAACCATATCACTTGTATACACAAAAAATAACAGCAGACCAAGAACACTACCCTGTGGAACACTACACAGTAGGTCATTGTTTGCTAAAGATCCCATCAATAGCAACTCTCTGCTGCTTACTTGAAAGGAAATGTTAAAGTAATCCTAAAACATATCTACCCCCCTAAGATTGTGAAGTTTGGAAGTACCAAATGATTTCCTTAATGGAAGGCAGCACCAAACTATATTTGAATTACTGTACACTCAAAATCCTTATCAAGTTCCTTTTGCAAATGGCCTATCAAACCTAAAAGAGCACTGCAGGAGGCTGAGGGTAGTTTTTCTTCAAGAATCTTGCCAGTGGCAGTCTCAAATGAAGTCCTGTTGTCCCCCATGTACTCTCCTCCCAGGTTGGGGGCTGTCTTTAGTAGGATTGGAGGCCTGGGAGTCCACTGATGCACAGCAGCGCATCAGTCGTAGTCTTGGAGAGTGTACTTGCACATCAACTTCTTGGAACTAAGGACATCCTTTCTAGGCCTTTAAACATTTTATTATTATCATATATTATTCAGTATTATTTGTGACTGTGCTATTGGCAGGGCGTGGACATTGGGACCTTTTTTTAAATGTTTTGCTTCAAGTGCCTGGATGCGTACCACACAATTAAAAGTGATTAATGATTAATGGGTTATAGAAATTTATTTTAATACCATAATTTTTAATATATTAAAACTCAAATGTAATGCAGTTTTGATTTAAGCCAGAAATGAGTCACTATCAGGTTACTGGACTTAGGGTTAATTTAGTTGTTTAAAAAGTTGGAATTGAAACTATTTATTGGTCTGAGTTTTAGCCAGGTAACTTAAATATAATTTCAGGGAGACGAGATGGTGGTCAGCGACATCCCCCTCACCTTTATCAGAAACCAGATAACCAGGACTGTAAGGTATTATCTGATACTATGCTTTACTGTTTTGACTGATAAACTACTGAAGTACTTGTATGTGCCAAGAGTATCAAGTTTAATGGGGACACTGATATTAATTTTTTTGTCTAGAAGCCTTATTGTGTTTAATGTACCTATTGAACTAAATAGTAAGAGGTTTGAAACTCATAATCTCTCCTTAGCTTTATACTCTTTCTGCATACTGTATTTTATTAATTAGCTAGTTGCAAATTGTTCTTTGTCATTTATAGAATATCTATTTTATGGAAAGTTGTATGCCAGAGCATATATGTAATTGGCAAAGTGATGCAGGTGGTGCATTTCAATAGACCGAGATAAAAGTAAATCCATATTTTATCAGTTTAAATTTGGGGTGGTGTATTGTAGATGTGATTTTAATGCTTTGAACCTTCTCTCATAATTTTATGGAATATTGAATTAAGCTTAGTTGAAGATATTTTTGACTTTTACAATATGATTTGTCTAATTTTGATAATACTTTCACTTAATTCATTAATTAACAAAAAACACCAAAACTTTTATGATGTACTGATTTTCATATTGTTGTTTTTATTAGAAGGATTGCATGGAAAATAATAACATAATCTGACAGTTTGTTTGAGATCATATTGGTGAAATTGATTGTATGTTGAAAGGCATGGTTGTATGTATGTTTGTTTGTGTTTGTGTGTGTGTTTGTGTGCGTGCGTGTGAGAGAATATAATGATTAGTGTGGTGGGGGTGTGTTGTCAAGGTATAACAGGTGGTGTCCCACAGCACTCTGAGTGCCCAACCAAAGTGGAAGCTGCCCCTCCAAAGAGTGGAGGAATGCTGGGCCTTCCAGTACCAGGCTTGGCTGTTGTTCCCGAGAAGGACAACAACGGGGACAATGGTGGTGGTGGGAATGGCAGCGGTGGGATCTCTCTAGGGGCGCCACCGCCTCAGATAGTGATTGAGGTAACTGGTCCTGGCAGTCCCCAGAGCAGCAGCCGGGGGGGCAGTGGGAGTGGATCACTGTCCCCAGATGCTGCTCAGCTGGAACAAGCATTGGAGTCCCGCCTGGGTGGTTTTACCATTGTAGTGACTGGTGAAGATGATGAACCGCAACCTGTGATTGAGGATGATGGTGGTGGTGATGGTGATGATGAAGGTGATGATGATGATGGTGATAAGTGTGAAGGTAGTGAAGTCAATGGCAAAGGGGGAAGGTTAGCTGGAAATCTGTACGAAGAAAAGAAATTGGCTGGAGGAAAGGATAGAGAAAAGATCCCCATCATCTGTGTGTGTTCCAAATCAGTTGATGATGATGATGAGGTGGAGGAGGAGGGTGAAGAAGATCAGAAAGGAGACCTGACTGTAAAACCTGCCGATTTGGAGGATCACGACCACGACTCAGGTATATTATGTTAGTATCACAACCACAGTGTAGCAGTGTGTATTTTTTTGTTTTATTTGTTTTTAAGCAGTTTTTTTTTTTTCATGAATGTGTGCTTAAGCTTTTCTCACAGCTGTGATTACAATGGGGTTAAGAGAATATAAGTCAAGAGCTAAAGCTTTTGTGCAAACTTTTCATTAAAAAAAATTCTTTTTTCTCAGTTATGATGCTTTTTAGAGAATTTGTTTGTTCTTAGTGCTCTAGAAGTAATTTCTGTAAGTGGTGAATATTTAAAAGTATCTTATATTCTACAAAGTTAACCCCAATAATGTGTGTTAGTTTTTAGAATATCCTTTGTATACTGTATATAAACTGTATACACAGTTATTGCATGCAATCATACTATAAGACAAATTTCACATTCAGTTGCATAATAATCAGAAGTGATCCAAGTCATGAAGTTCCAGTTGTACAGTATTTGCATTGCTGTATTGAATGTTCAGCTGAATATGAATTAACAAAGTTTGCAAAATGGATGTTATGCAAAACTGTTTAAGTATTTTAGTTTATTTACTTTGACAGGATAGTAGTACAGTGCGTTTACTGTATTAGCTTATTTTTTACATTAAGTAAAACTTAACCATTCAGTTAGCCTTTCTATTAGAAGATTAAAAGATTGGTTAGTCTCTGTGAAAGAGGTAGGAGGAATTTATAGGCTTCTTTTTAGCTGATTTTTAGCTGCTGTATCATCAGCATTCAAAATAATTCTAACAATAGTAATACTTATAAATTATGGGACTTGGTTAGTGACCAGATGAACTTTATAATGAAATTTGTTAGTAGCAAAAGGAGAGCAGTTGACTTTGCTTTGCTTGCTATTCCGTAGTCGTAGTGTCAAGATGCCATTTGAAAAAAATAATTTGAATTTTTGCCTACAAAGTAACTGAAGAGCTAAAGACTACTATGGAAAGGGAAGAAAGGATTTGATGAAATTTATGGTGACTTTTGGTAAAAACTGAAAGATAAGATTGCAGGGTTTTGGAATACATTTGATTATTACAAATTCTGGATTTTTGAGCACTATGCATGCTTAAGAATCTGTTTTTATGTTTCACTTACGGCCATCGTTTTAAGACCTGGCATTTAAGTTATTTTTGTGCTGAGTAATGAGTGAGACTTTATGATAACTACATACTGTCTGTGAAGGACAGGAAATAGGGTACTTACACCGCAAATATTCATGTGAAGATTAAAAGCCATTTTCCTTCAAAACCAGGGATCATTTTATAACTGTTAAGCATCTGCTGGCTGCTTATTTGCAAAGGCAAAATGGTTATTATTAATTGTGGTCAAATACAAGTACCAGCCAATGCTTTACAGCTCATATTTCACCAGTCAAATTAAAAGATCAAATCTTTATTTGTTGGGTAGTTTTTAGGCATGGTTGGGTTGGGCCACCCTTATTCACCTGTTCCCAGGTTTTTGTTAGGATAGCACGATACAAATTTATTTGTTGCTCAGTAAGAACTATAGTTTTACCATTCCTTCTCTGCATTTAATTTCTTAGTTCATGTAGCTGTATTTACTATCTAAAACTTACAGAGAAGTTGTAATGCTATCAGGACGCAGTTTTTCATTTATTATCAGTTGTTTAGTATTATTTTTCATTGATATTCTGTCTTCTGTAATTTTCCTTTTCTCTTTATATCTCTTCTGTAGAAGATTCATAGCCTAGGCATGTTTAAGGCCTTTTCATTTTATTCCATTTCTGTTAGGCCTAGTAGTATTGTAGTTTAGCTTAACATTTTGCGTGAGTCACATTTGTAATCAGAGGGCTCACCTTGTGGATTTATTCTTGAGTGGTGGGTGGAAATTGGACCAGGGTAAAGTTATGCTTTAGCAAGTAAGAGGAGAGAGAAGGAAACTAGGAGAAGCAAAGGGAGAAAAAGTGCAGCTTGGTCTGAAGGGAAGATGCAAAGAATCTGTAGATCTGTATGCATAGGGCCATGCAGGAGACACTGTATATTATTCCTCTTTGGGACCCGTTGAGTGAATAGGTATACAGACCAGTTTAAAATCTCACTCCAGACTGCTTTAGGGGAATGATGTTAGAATGGCCAATGTAGGTTAAGATAGATTAAGAAAATGTAGGTTATGATGAAGACCTGTGTGCAAGTTTCAGGGGGACTTACAGGGTGCTAATAGTCCTCTTACTAGTTAGGATGGCGACACATCCCTTGAAAAAGAGTTAGAGGAGATCCAGGGAATTAAATACCCCTTCATTTCCAAGTAGGATTGATGCTGTAGGTTGGGTTAGGATGTATCCCTTTAAGCAAGGGCATGGGGCCTCTGATGAAGCCCAGACAGGATACAGTGCCCTAGATAAGTTTAAGTTAGGGAAGGTTAAGTTAGGATTTATCCATGTAAAGAGGTTAAGTTAGGATTTATCCATGTAAAGGTAGGGAGAACTTGGTTCCAATGTATTCCATGGGTGACTTTAGGAGGTAGGATGTTAATTGATCCGTTATCTTAAATGGTTTTATTTTTTTTTTTTTTCCTCCAAATTATATTTTCATCCAGAGTTTTCACACGCGAACACATATACTGTACAAATATGCCTTCATAGCAGGTCCTAAAATCCCACTGATCACCAAATCCTTCTTCATAGTTCTTATCTGCGTAGGTCATTGTCTTCGCATTTTCAGGTGTCCATGCTACAACCTGTCTTACAGTTATTTCAGGTTGTAATTGAGGAACATTCCTAGCCAGTGGCATCAATCAGTCATCAATCCTTCATCTGTATAATAGCTCATACAACAAGTTTGTAATTCAGGGCTAGCTTTAACCACCTAGACTGATAAAATAAGTATTGTAAGAGAGTGGTTGGTTTGTTGAAATTACTTAAATGTTTTACTGTATATCCCTGTATGTATTATGTTGAATTTTGTATACATTATAAGCAAAGTTATCCCTGTAATGATTGGATAAAGTTGTAGTGGTGGTTTTCTAATGAGGAACTGAAATGACCATGACATGAAATCTATATAAATTGATTTGGAGGTCAATTACTCTTCCAAGCTAGACTCCTTGCCTCCTAACAACTGTTGCATCCATTTCTCCTGATGTGTCAGATGTTTCTTAAACACCATTTGCCTCTGGTTAAACTTGTAATTTTTATAAGCACCCTAAATTTTCCTGTATTACATTATAAGTTTGCTGGACATGGTGCTTAGATTTTGTCTGCATAGATTTCTTTAAGTTGGATGCCCAAATTTTATTCTAATTGCAAGAGCCTCTTTTGACATGTTGGCTGCTGTGTGGATTTAAATTTTGTCTCTTGTTACTTAGCAAATAATTCTTTGCCAGCTTGACTTACCTTTCTTTATGGTAGTCACTTTTAAGATTTAAGAATGAATGTGAAATGGAAATAATCTTCCCCAAGAAACTTACCATACTAATCCAAATTCTTAAAAGTTCATTGTGTTTGCAGGCAGTTTGTTCTTGAGATAACAGTTTTCATTGAGTTTAAAATCACACGCTCAAATTTTAGTCATTCCCACTCTTTCCACATGGTTGATTCTTCTTACAATCCTATTGAATTTCATAAAGGGTGCCAGTTACACTAAGAAAAATTCATGCTAAAAAAATGTACTTTTGAATTGTTGTAGTTTTTCTTGTCGTGAATGGTTTTATTTTCTCTATCTTTTAGTTTATTTGTTAAATCTGAAACCAGTAAAAGAAGCATAGTTGGATGTTTGCCAAATGATTTATCAGATTTTAAAAATCTTGTGTTCTCAGTTGTGGTTTTGCTTGTTGTAATCATTGAGTGGTTCATCTTAAACATCTGTTATCTCAGATAAGGAACAATGAAGTAAGTTTTTTGAGAGCACGAACACATGGAAATTGGAATAACCTTTTTTGGATTGCAGCCAGCTGAATTATAGCCACTGATACTGTAAAACTTGAAGTCCCATGAAATAGCATTGATCATATTTTTTAGTTCAATGTCTCTGTGGATTTACCACTTATTTGGAAGGATATGATTGGTTGTTAGCTAATAGGCCCTTATAAATCCAAATTTGCTGAAATTTGGTTGGCTGTGGAAGCTTTTGAATTTGTTGAGACTTTGCACAGCTGTGAATTAAGGTGTGCAGTAAGATAGCTCTAATACTTTCACTGGTGATCCTCCATTTGAATCAGTTAAAGTTTTGAAATGAAGATATTGAATGTTTTTATTGAATTTCCTTTTTTTATTATTTTAATGAATCTTGTCTTTGAATACAGTTACCTGACTTCTTTTTCATCCTAATATTCAGCTCTGTAAATAGTGGGGTGGGGTGCATTTTGGACCAACATTATTATCCTGAGGTGTCTTTGGATACTGGGCTGTTTGTTTCTTCTGGTAAAACTAACTTGACAATACCTTCAAGTAAAACAGTCACTTTTATACTCTAATTCTGTAAGCATTTATGTTACATGTAAAAATACTCTTTATGAAGCTCTTAGACCTGGTCGATTGATAATAGAGTCAGGGTTAGACTGAACAGTCATAGTGAGGGACGACTGAGGGACATCAGCAGAATAATGATTTCTTAACACCATTGAGATGCCTAGCTTCATCTTGAAGCAATAGCACCTGACTTCTGTTTTGGCAAAAATGTTATTGCAAGAAGTGCAGTAAGTATGGCCTTGCAGTTTCCTGCTTTTTAAAACGTTTGGAATACTTTACTGTACTTAGAAAAATTTAATTACCAGAGAAAATGCTAAAAAAACCAGTGTTAGTATATTCTACATTTTGTTGAAAAATTTTAAAAGATAAAATTAAAAATAAGAGAAAGTATATAATTGTCAAATAACATAACTATGATGTTTACAGAGTTAAACTTCCATCAGATATTGCAAGATTTTCTTGATCATTTTTATTTGGCATTTTATTTATATCACAGGTGTCAGAACTCGAATATTGAAGCTTAGCCAACTTTAAAAACCTTGGGGGTAAACAATTCACTGCTAACTTGAATGTTACCATGATAATCTCCTAAAAATGTATGGAGGATGCAACTTTCTTTAAATAGCATCTGTACTGTTGTACACATGATCGTTGTTCTTATTACAGTATTTTTATTGCTAATAATAAAAAAGCTTTTGTTAATTATAGAGAGAAACAAAATCATTAATCTTACTTCATAATAAATATCATCTTGGTTGAAAATATATTAGGGCACAACTTAGACTACCATTTTTGGGGAATACAAAGGTTCATGCAGATTATGTCTTGAATTTTTAGGGCCAGTTGAAATTTTGTATTAGCATGCCAGTCAGTGAGTTATTAGTACTCTAAGAGCATGACTGCAGGGTTTTACTAATGGCAAAATTTTTTTATGTATACATTTTATCAGTTTATCCCTAAATGCAAACTGCATATTTTAAATCCTTTGATGTTGACTCCCCAAAACACCTTTACTCCCTCTAATTTTGAAGTTAAGATAGATGGGATGTTGTGAAAACACCGCTGTAAAACTGGCTTGTGTTAGTTGGGAAACAAAATTAAGGATTATAAGTAGGGGTAAATAGATGTAAAGTTTCAAGAGATTAGTGTATGTGCTTGTAGAAGAGACATGTTCGTTAATAGTTAAAAGATTATGAACTGTCTTTGAGAAGGTTAGAGATTTTTAATTTAGTACCTTGAAAAATTTAGGATGAATGTCAACAACCAATCCCATACACAGTATCTTGGAAAATTTAGGATGAATGTCAACAACCAGTCCCACAGTAATTGCAGTAACATTCATATTTTGTTGTTTTAAGTCGTTCTTGAATGTTGTTAATATTTCAGTCATGAAAGAATTTTACAGTGTATATCGTGTTGCTTTGGGTGTGGCTGTAGTTTGATAAAATTGTTACGATGTTTCTTTTCATATCACCTGGTTTTATTATTCACTGAATCATCTTTATAAATGCCATTTAGATGCTTATGATACTGTAAATAATTTACCCTAAAGTATTTGTTTTCATGATGTGGATCAACATGAACATGTCTTGAGTGTGACTAGATTCTTGTACATCACTTTTAAATACTTTAAAGCTAGTCTGCCAAGTTGATGCAAATTTTGAGGTTTAGACATCTCCACACACTCATGATTTGTTGGTGTACTTGGGAAAATAAAGAGCTACCTTGAATTCCTGAATCAAACCTCCTATGTGGTGAATTAGGTTTAAACCATTGTGGTTAAATACTTGCATGGTAGTTAAGGTTGATGTGAACATTCCTGTGTAAGGTGACGGTAGAAATGTACAGTGCAATTGTGCTTAGTAGGTTAACTTTGGTGATGCTGCTTCAGGTGGTGGGTGTCTTGGTTCGACTGCTTCTGGGTCACCTGGTGCATCTCTCTTGTTGTCATCTTCGTCCTCCTCCAGCAACAGTTCTGCTGCATCCCCGTACCGCCTCACTCCCGATGTGTCATGGGCAGCTCAGGTGTATCGCTCCAACCACACCTCCGTGAGTTGCCCCTCAGATATTACTCTACCCGACTCTTCCATCACTATCCACCTCACCAACCAGTCTGCACACATAGGGTAAGGTGTTATAATAATTTGGCTTCTCCAGGGTTAACAGCAGTTTAGCTATGGGTCATTTCAGAAGACTTGCAAAACTTTGATGGCTGTAGTCGTCATGACTTGCCCTTTGAGGTTTTCCAGCTATGTGAAGTTGACTTACATGGATGGTAGAAATTGGCATCACCTGGGATTCATCTATCATTGTCATGATGAATATGAGACATTGCAGTGTCCTTGTAATAGCATCAATCATTTATTTGTGCTTGTAGATGCCAGTGTCCTCATTTTAGTACCTGATGCTGAACAGAATTAAGTATTTTAAAGTACAGTACTGTAAGCACAGTACGGTATCTTTGTTTTTTGAAACCTACAGTAGACAATCTTGAGTCAGATTAGTTGAAACTGGAAGTAAGATTAGTATGGTGGTATGGTAGTGTAACACATAAAGAAAATTAGACTTGAGTTACAGGTACATAAATCATGTAGTTTTTATTTTCTACCACCTTATAGCTTCATTTATTGTTACAGGTAGTACAATTTCATTGTACGGTATTGTAAAGTAAACTTTTGGTGACTTGCCATGTGGTTGATATGTGCTTAGTATTGTAGTTCCTAATATTTGGATGCAAAGTTGGGCCAGGGGTGCATCATTGTCTTGTGCATTCTTTAATGCTTATTTCTTTAGTATTTAGGTGTGTTTTAGTTGGCTGGAGAAATTAAAACCATGAATTATAGGACACAATGTTCCATTTCCTCTAATGATTGTTTGTAAGCATACCGTCTAGTAATTTATTTCTGTACTTAATGAATGAACTTTTGATTTGATGCTGGTGATGAAAACATAGCATGTTTTCAGATTTGTACCAATAATTTGGTGTCCTGTCTATCCTGCTACTGAACACAAATGAAAATACATATATTATATTATTTGTCAGATGTTTTAGTATCAGAAATTGGTTTTAGATCACTAAATAGAGCATACTGATAATTTAATGCTGGATTTCCCTGGCACATGTATAGTAGCAGTGCTCATATGTTCATGTGTTTGGATATCATATCTTTTTAGTCTGGCTTCAGGCTTACTTGATTTTCACAATATAGGTCTCTCCTAGAGAATTGTGGTTTTAATCGCTGTTCTTCAGGGAATTTTTAAAATAAAATTTATTCCTACATCTATACGAACCGTCTGTCTTTACATAGGAATTACCTTCAGTGCGAGCTGGAACAGGCTTTTGTAATACAACAAGGTTGTTTTGTAGTTAAACTACTGGTGGTAGGGGTGAGAGGTACCCTCACCACCTCCCTTTGTGAGTGATGCATCCACTTGCCTAATTGTGCCGTTCAGAGACAGACGTACTACGCCTTCCTCTGCCCGATGTTAACTGGCTGCTCTACGCTTTGCTTCAGCTCTGGTTTTTCCCTTCCAGTTGTTTCTGTTGTGATAGTGGGGTTATTCTGTGGATATTTTGTTCTTGATTTTTGGACATGTCTAAAACCCAAGAATCATTTAAGCCTACTTTTAGATACCCTCAACAGCTTTGCCTGGGTGTTGGGAAGTGATGCAACTGCTTCCTTTCCCCCTTTGATGTTGACCTGCTTTTGGTTTGCACCAAGTGTGGCAAATGTGTATGCTCTTTTTCTGATCCTTGTGGCGAGTGTCGTAGTTGGTCCCTGGAGCAGTGGTTGCTTTTCGTTGTCGTCTTTGCCACCTGTCTTCGCTGCCTCCCCTTTTCCTTCTGAAGGTCCTGTTATGCAGACAGACTGGAAGAAGAAGGAGAAGGAGAAGGTTGCTTCTCCCGACCATAGGAAGGCATGTAGGCCCTCTCATGGTCTGGCTTCCACTGAAGCAGCAATGGGATCTCTCGCTTGCTCTCCCTTGTCTCCGGACAGGGAACCTGCTCTGCGGGTCTTTTCAGATTCCCTTGGCTTGGGAGCAACAAGTGCTCAGGTAAGCCACCATGTGGCTTCCATGAACAGAGTCCATGTACGCGGGCCTCCCATGGCCACAGGCACCCATGGAACCAATTCCAGATACTGGAAGTCACCTCCCAGGTCTGGGGAAGAACCTTCTGCTGCATGGGGCTTCAAGGATTCGACCTGGAAACTCATCCCTCTCTTGGTCCCTGTGTAGCATTGTCATCCATTGCACAACCCCGTCCCTCGGATGTCCCACGTGTGGGTCTCCCTGACCCGTGAAGGTTCTTCTGCCTGGGGTCCTACAGACCCGCACGACTCCCGTAAGTTTTCTCGGTCCACAGACTGGAACGCAGCCTATTGATAGTGTGTGAGTGTGCAGCGTACAGGCGCTCCCCCTACCCTATAAGTTCTACCACTGGAGGCGTGGTTTCCACCAGCCATGTCACTGATACTTGAAGAACAGGGTTCCGAGTTGGTAACGCTGACTTTCAAGTTCCTTCACCTGGAAAAGCATCAGGGAGGTCCCCATTCAATCTTCTCTGTGGGTAGAGTCCTTGGTCTTGAAGAGATTTACAGCTCTTCGACAGGACAGCCCACGCTCACCTTTGTGTGCTCGATCTCACATAATAGCTTTTGGTTATGTTTGCGGGAGCATGTTTGCTCTTCCAGGGACAACCCCCGCTCACGTTCATGTGAAGGGATTTGTTCTCTCAGAACCGTGCAACGGTCATCATCACTGGTTGATGACCTTTCACGGCCTTCCTCTCCTGCTGAGACCTTGGCCTCTGGCAGGTCTGTGAAGGATGCTAGGCCCCTCTCACCTGCTCCATCAACCTCCTGGGGTTTTACTGGGAGTCACGAGGCATACAGGCCTCGGGTTGGTGATTGGTAGGTGTCTTCCCATTGCAGTCCTTCCACACGATCTTACACCCCCAGTTCTGTCATAGGATCGGAACAGGCTTATGATCGGGTGTTGGAGAGGGAACCTGTTGGTTCTGAAGCGAGAGTGGATCAAAGAAGACCATGACTTGGATGGGCTGGAAGGTCCTCTCCCCAAGGACATGGACACCCCCAAAAATACGGAGGTCCTATGTTAAGATTGTTTAGCTGATTCATCAGTACAACGATCTCAGGGAATTGACCTTGACTTCCCATCACATTTACCCTTCGGGTATTGAAGCTTTTGTTGGATCCTATAAGGAATCTGCACCTTTGTTTGGACTGCCTTGGTTGAGACTTGCTGATTCGGTCCTGGCTCAGGTAAATTTTCTTGTTTCTGGGCAAACAACTCGTTTCAGGCCAGCCATTTGTTCAGGCTACTTCCTCCACCTCTCCCTCGTCAGAAGTAGTTTTACAAGCCCTCAGAAAGGTCAATCCTAACTGCACAGGTTGACCTGGACATAGTTCGTCTTGGACCAGGTCTGTCTTTGGAACAGCTGCGTGTGGAGGGCATCTCCCTCTCGCATCAGGATTCAGCAGTGCTGGAATTTATTGCTATGGCAGCATTCCAAGCAGTCTCTCGGCTTGATCATTGGTCAACTACCGTGGCTAAGATCGTTTCGTCCCCCTCATTGTGCAGTAATGAAGAGGCAACCACACTTAATACACTTCCTGTTTGGGGGTAGGACAATTTTCTATCTAGCCAACCAGACAGCTAAGCTTTGGGCAAACTTGGTACCCAAGGGAGAGATGCGGTTCTCTCTCAGACTACCAAGTTTGTAGGGCTTGAGTCAGTTTTGACCATAAGAAATGGACCGTTGCTGGGTTCCACTTCTCTTTTCAGCAGAGAGCAATTGGACACCATGGTAGATCGGAGGGCAGACAGTAATGACCGTCTTGTCCACCACGCAGTAGCAAAAACCTCTGGGTCTTTGTGCGCTACTGCAGCCCGACCTTCAGGTCAGGCTGGAACTTCTATGGGACCTAAGAAACCCCAGAATTCTAAGGGCCCTCGCAGGAACACCCAGCCCTTGGGCCCCATCAGGAAGGGTGCACATCAGTATCTCTTTTTCGATCTTCCACCCAACCAGGGAAAGGAGGTAAGAGCAAGAAGAAGGGAGGCGGACGCTAGGGGTGGCGTTCCTCCCCACATGCTGCCGTTGGTGTGGGGTTGCCTGTTGAGCCATTGGGCAACATGGCAGTGACACAGAGCAGACCTGGGTAGTGAAGGTCCTTCGGGTAGGCTATTTACTTCTCCGCAAATCTCCTCCACCTCTCACCAGCCTTCCACTCCACATATAAACATATGTTCCTGGCTAGCTGAAGGATCTCGCCCTTCCGGACGAGATGAAAGTTATTCTGATGAAGGGCGCTGTAGAAGTCATGACAGATCAGTCCCCTGCCTTTTACAGCAGGATCTTTATCGTGGAGAAAGCGTCAGGGCGTTGGAGACCAGTCATAGATCTTTCTTCCCTGAATCAATTCGTTCGCCAGACTTGGTTCAAGATGGAAACAACACGTTCAGTGCTCGCGGCCATCAGGGAGTCCAACTTCATGCTTTCGGTGTATATGGAGCATGCATATTTCCAGATACCCATCCATCCGTCGCCTTGCAAGTACCTCCGCTTTATCCTCAATGGGTTGGTGTACCAATTCAGGGCACTTTGTCTCGGGCTCTCAGCCGCTCCCCAGGTGTTCACAAGAGTGTTCACCCTTGCATCATCTTGGGCCCGTTCGCACGGGATACGTCTTCTGAGGTATCTCGATGATTGGCGAGTCCTGGCGAACTCTCGTTTGAAGTTGTTCCAGGCCAGGGATTGCCTTCTTGAATTTTGTCACAACCTAGGCACTGTGATAAATTTCAAGAAGTCCGACCTCCTACCCAAGCAGAGGATAACATACCTGAGCATGCTGAAAGATACTGCAGCAGTGAGTCTTTCCCTCAGACTCTCTTATCAGCAGGTTTAGGGAGGCAGTGCAGTTGCTCCTGTCTCAACAGGAGCAACCAGCTTGGATGTGGCAAGTAGTTCGTGGTCACCTGTCGTCCTTGGAGAAGCTGGTCCCTCATGGGCAGCTTCACCTTCATTCCCTTCAGTGGAGAATGAAGGAGTTCTGGTCTCAAGCAGGGGACCCCCCTTCCCTTCTCATTCCTCTGTCAAGAGAAGTGGGACAGTACTTAGCCTGGTGGCTAGACGACAGAGACCTCATAATAGGAGTACCCTTACACACTCCCCCTCCTGAGATGCTTCTGTTCTCAGACTCTTTGAGAGAGGGATGGGGTGCACACCTGGAGGAGTTACTAACCTCGGGTGTGTGGAATCAGAACGATAAGCACCTCCACATCAATGTCCTAGAACTCAAGGCAGCCTTCTTGATTCTGCAAATGTTTCAGGATCGAGTGGTGGGGCACTCCATGGTACTGAGTGACAATACCACAGTAGTGGCATATGTCAACAAGCAAGGGGGACTGGTGTCCCTTCAGCTTCATCGGTTGGCAGTGCAGGCGCACGAGTGGGCAGTAGCGCACATAGTGGAGTTTTCGGCCAGATAATTCCAGGCAAGAGGAACGTAGTGGCAGACAATTTTAGTCGCCAGGGTCAGGTGATATGAGCAGATTGGTCTCTACACCCAGTCGTCATGGAAAGATTGTTCAACCTTTGGGGATCTCCAGTGATAGACCTTTAGCAACGCGGGACAACAAGAAGTTGCCTGTGCTCTGCTCAGTTGTCTCAGACCCTTGGGCAGCAGTGGAAGACGCCTTTCAACACCCTTGGGACAATCTCGACATGTACGCTTTTCCTCTGTTCTGTCTTATTTGTCAGGTGATCAACAGGGTGATGATCACGGCAAATCTCAGAATGACCCTGGTGGCTCCCAAATGGCCACATGACAAATGCTAGCTCTCTCATCCGAGGCACCGAGAGAGATTCCCCCTGGCACAACCTTCTTTGCCAGCACCACATTGAGAGGTTCCACCAGTCTGTAGAGGCCCTCTTTTCAAGGGTAGAGATTATCCAGCATTTCTTGTGAGCGAAAGACTATTCTCACTGAACAGCGTCGGTGATGTCTGGATACCTTCATAAATCATCTGCAGATGTATATGGTTGGTTTCGTGGAAGGGGTTTCTCTCTGGTTGGAGCTACTGTTCAGCAGGTAGCGGACTTTCTCGTCTTCCTTTGCCAAGAGAAGTGTCTCTCTGTCTCAGCAGCCAAGGACTATAGGGGTGCCCTGGGCCTAGTCATGCGCCTAAAGGGCATCGATCTCTATCCTGATGAGAAGCCTCGAAAAGTCTTTCCCTCCCAGAAGCTTTTACAAAGAGTCGACAGGGAGGGATCTAACCCTCAAGACTATTCTTGCTTACCCTGGCATCGGCGAAGAGAGTAGGGGATGGGGATCTGTTTCACTCGAATTTGTCCTGGAATTTGTAGCAGACTCAGAATCCATCAGTCCCTGACGTTAGGTTCGAGTCTTTCTCAACCCCCTCCGTAGAGTACTTTGTAGTTAATGATGACCCACATGAGATGCTACTATGTCCAGTTAGAGTGCTGCGGTGCTACCTTAAGAGGACTCGACAACTCAGGCCTGGGTGTCGACGACTCATTGTTAATACTGGCAAGACCTAGAAAGAGGTGTCCAAAAACACCATCTCCTTTTGGTTTTGTGAGACTATCAAAAGGGCATACTCAGCATCAAGTGAAGAGGATTCAAGTATGTTCTGACCTAGTGCTCATGAAGTCGGGCATTGCTCCGTCCCTCGCATTCAGAAAGAACCTGTCGGTTCATCAGGTGCTGAGAGCAGGAGTGTCACGACAAACTACGTTCACCTTCTTTTACCTGAGGGACATTGCCCATAGGTCCTTGAACACCTTTTTCTTGGGTCCTGTGGTGGCTGCTCAACAAGTTGTGCAGCTCATCCAGGTCCCCTAGCAGGACAGGTAGCATCTTGTCGAAGATGTACAGTTGCAGAAGAGAGAGTGAGAGTGTGTGACTGGCCTCCCTCCTTTTCCTTTTCTCCTACTCTTTCTTTTCTGGCGGGTAGAGGATCAGTTGACATACTGTCATGTGCTGGATGGACATACTGTAGACGCAGATGAGTGATCAGCCTTTCTATTTTTCTAATTATTATGGTCTAATAGAAGCAAATGTATAGCAAGGGGAGAGAGGGACTGGCAGTAAAACAAACCCATTGGTTATCTTTAGCTTTATTGTCTCCGACATAAATGTTGCTTTTCAAACCCATTACTTCGAAAAACCTGGAAGTCTGACAGTTGAGCACAACTGTTTTGTTCCTCTGATCAGAGGCATGGGTCTTTTTTCCTTTGCTTGGCATTGCATGACTAGGAAGAGACCCAGGTGAGGTGAACTACCAGTCAGTTCGGAAGCTTACTCAGATCCTCCCAAAGACCGATGGTTTATATACATGTAGGAATGAATGACAAATTTTTAAAAGTAATTTGCATTTTTCCTAACATATACAAACCTGAGGTTTTACATACCCTGCCCACCTGTAGCCACCCCTCATTCTGATACCTGGGCTATTAGGCAAGTGAATTTATTGCTCAATGAAGGGAGGTGGTGAGGGTACCCCTCGTCCCTCCCACAGTAGTTTAACTACTGAACAATCTTGCCGTATTAGAATAGCCTGCTCCAGCTCACGCTGAAGGTAATTCCTCATGTAAAGACCTCAGGTTTGTATGTTAGGAGAAATACAAATTATTTTTAAAAATGTGTAATTTTTAGGAAAATTTGCACATACATTCTACAGAGGAGTGTTTAGTAGGATGCATTTCACTGTGGAGGAATGAGTAGTTCTTTCAGGTCTAGTAGAATCCTTTCTGTGCAGGGAACATGTTTATTGTTAAGCTAAACAGCTTGTTTCACAGACTCACATACCTTTTTCTTACAAAGGAATGATGTTTAACATTTGACCTGTTTGTGTGATTAGAGATGACTGTGGAAGGGGCTTTTGCTTTGCTGTTTTTAGTTTCAACCCCAGTCCTTTAGGAACAGAGCGTTTTCATCATGGAGGTTATTAAATGTCTTTTTATAGTTTGTCCCTGAAAGGCACTTATCCCCTTGTTAACTTCGCATAGTATGTGGAATTACGCTTTGTCTCCTAGTATCCCAAAAAATTATATGCATTCTGTATATGGAATTTACAGAAGGGGCAAAATGGGGAACTACAACTTATCATTTTACAGTATTTGACTACTGTATAAGAGTTATGTGTAAATTTCAACAATCTTTTTGAAATTCACATTCCTCAGCAGCAAGCAGGTATGACTGAACAAGATTGCAGGTGCAATGATAATTACTGTACACAATTTCCAATTTTGATAGGATTCACAAATGTACAGTGAAGTATTTCCAGAAACCACTACCATAACTAGTAGCTTCAGATGGAAAAAGTGATTGTAGCTAAAATGAGAGGGTTGTTGGATCCTGTTTTCTGTAATCCTCAATTCCTTATTGGAATAAATCTTGAAACAGTAGAGAATTCTGTGAAAATTAAGGAACAAAATGTAAAAAAAAAAAAAAAGATTCTGTATGGTAAAAATATTCTTGTGGCATTGATGTTTGCACATAAGGTATCTGAAAGGAAACATCCAACCACATTTGAAAACTCAGTCAATTAAGCCAGAAGAAATATTAACACTAGAAATGGATTGATTGATATTGAGTAACAGGGGAAAATATAATTGTGTGACTTATCATTAATGTATCTGACAGTAGGTTAGAATGTTTTGCAAGTCCAGTGAAGATAATGACCTTGAAAATCACTTTGCCATTAAATCCAAAAAGAAATGTTAATTTTGGCTATTAATGCTACCAAGGGAGGTCATTCAAGTACAAAACATCCAAGTTACTAAAATGGACTTGAATAATAAAAGTAATATGTTTTGTAGCCTCGACGCTGTAAGAGCCTGCAAATTTAGAAATAATGTACTTGCACTTAAGGTAATTACTTGGGTCACCTCTTTATGAGCTACCATGTTATCATTTCTGTTCTCAGACATCTAAGGCAGGATTTGATACTTTAATTATATACATTTTAGTCATAATTTTACTTAATTTGACACCATTCAAATCATTGTAACTGAATTGAATATTCAGTACTGACTAGAAAAGAAAAGTGATGTACTTGAAGAATTTTCTTGCCAAGAGGTCATTGGAGCATAATATCCTGCCCTCATAGCCTATGTGAAGGAAGAGCAGGACATATTTCTGTGGGTATGGTAGAAGTTAACTTGGAAGTCACTGGAATGCAGGTAACTGACATGGAAGTACACGTACTGATGCTACAGTTAATGTTTTATGTTGTCATCATCGTAAGTGTAAGTGGCTTGTGTTTCAAAAATTTGTTTCGACTTGTATGTGCTTTTGCAAGTTATTTCCAAATGAAAGTGAGTATTTGTAGATGTACAATTAATATGCAGGAGTATCTGAGTGACATAAGGTGTTGCCATTTGTACCATCCATGTGAAATTTCCAGCAAGTTGCATAGAAAAATACACTAGAATATTAGAATATTAATGCTAAATTTGTACTTGAAATTTATCCCTCAAGTTCATTCATTAAGGATAGGTGGTAACATTGTTTAATACTCAACAGTTCGTTTATGATTCACAAGCAAAGTTTTTAGGATTGTAGATACTTGACATTGAAAGACTCCCAGCTTACCAGTTTTCTCATTTTAAGAAATTTTGAATAAATAAATTGATTCATTAGAAGTGTTGTGATATATGTTGTGTAATATATTTTATGAGGCCATTTGGAAAAGGTTTGGATAGGAATTTTTTTAAAACAATTTTATATTTCCTGAAAAGTATAAATCATATGACAAAAATTTTAGTAGTTAGGTTTAAGTGTTGGTGCAGTGCTTACCTGATAATGTCCTTGACATATTTAACAAGCTTTCTACGAGTACTGCTCTATTAGTACTGAGTAGACAATATCTTGATAGCAAATTAGCGACAATTTGGGGTTTGGCTGCCTAAATGATAAAGTTAGTTGATTCTACATTCATACCTTTCATTGAACTTAAAGTGCTACATAATGTTTAGTTTGACAAGATGATACAGTCGACCCCCGTATTCGCAGGGTTTAGGAACCACAACCACCGACAAATACTGAAAATCTGCAATATATTGAAAACCCCAAAATGCTTATATGTAACTGCCTATTTCGAGCCAATCGGCATCAAGGAAAGCTGGTACCCTGCCGTGTAATTCACTACTTCCAGCCCTTCCAGCCAATAGCTGTCGTCATGGAGAGAGAGAGAGAGAACTGAGTACAGTATACCTTAAACTAAAATGCTTATAACTGCTTATTTTAACAGTTCAAACAAAAATATACCTTAAACTATGATCCTAAAACACTTTAATATCATTTCAAAGTCATCTTACAGCACTACCCTTAAAAACTGTGATATTTCAAAGTCATCCAACAACATTATCCTTAAAAATATATGGCTCACAGCTAGTGTGTGTAAGAGAGAGAGAGAGAGAGCGAGAGAGAGAGAGAGAGAGAGAGCAAAATTCATAGGCACATTAAAAAAATATTCAATACACTAGTGACAGTAAGTACACAAAGGTAAATAAAGATTAATTCACAAAACTAGGTTATAAGAATATACAGTACAGTAAACATTAAAGTAAAATTAATCATAAAAAATGAGGGAAAACTCCCTCATAAAACATCGGAGCTACAAGCCAATCAGTAACTAGCAAAGCTGATATCCTGCTCTGTGATTGGCTCCTCTAACTTTTCCAACCAATAGCATGTCGTGCTACAAGCCAATCAGCACTGAGGTAACATACTCTGCTGTGGGATTTGTTACTTTTAACCCTAACAGCCAATAGCTCCCTTTCTGCCTATCTATCCATCTCTCACATTCTACGAGTATCCTTTGGTGTAGAGAGAGAGAGAGAAAGGGCTGAACTGGATTATTTACTTCCGTTAAACAATTAAGCATGTTGGGACGATAGTTTTTTATACATATTAGAATGATAATAGGTCAAGATAATACATTGTATATATGTATATCTTTCTATCAATGACAGTTGTTTTTATACATATTACAGTGATAATAGGTCAAGATAATACATTGTATATATGTATCTTTCTATCAACCACTCTCCGTTTTTGTCTATGTAGTATCTATCTATCCATCTCTCACATTCTACAAGTATCCTTTGGCATAAAGAGAGACAGACAAACAGACAGACATACTCTTTACCTAGTTGCTAACCCCCTTCATGGTCAGTATGTCAAGATGATTGACAGTTATGCCCTCGTCCCTCCCCCTAAGTCGGATACAGAGAAGATCAGGAAAACAAAATATTGAACTAAAATCTTTCCTAATTTATTTTCCTTAATGAATTGACATTTGGCTGTGTTTACATTAATGCTAATATTTGAAAATTAGTAAATCATTTATTTATCATACAAAACAAACATACATGTTACATATGCAGAAAAATTCTCTTATCTCAGTGAGAGAGAGAGAGAGAGAGAGAGAGAGAGAGAGAGAGAGAGAATACAACACACACACTAGTGACAGTATATACAGGTTGACCATCACTAATCCGGCAATCAGTAGTCCAGAACAATCAGTAATCCGGCACAAATTTCGGCTACAGTAATTTCTGTTTCCGCACTAATTTTCAAATTTCCCGGGTCGCTGTGCAAACTCGCTCGCCGGCTGCTTCGATTTGGTGGCGCAGTGTGCTGCCTCAACAAACTGGAGGTGTTTGTAAACACAGGCATGCTTTTGCTGTTCCATTTTTTTTACATTTATTATTGTCTTTTGGCCTACGCTATGGTATATCGTATAGGCTACATATACGGTGGCCTAGCCTACATTATACTTAACTCTATTCACATATTAACAGTATTATACAAACATCAACATAATGAATGTGCATCTTTTTCATGGATCTTTTAAAAAGTTATGCTTTACTACATTGTATCCAATTGCGTATATTCTCATATTGCTTTTTTATTATAAATTGTGATCAATGTTTTGTTTTTGGAATCGATAACGCTGTGTTTATTTCGCCGCATTTAACTGAGTTCAGAGAGCTTTTCTTGCTTCTAGTAATCGTAAATGAATAGATACTTTTTTTATTTGGGACAAGGATATTTTTCGTTATACGAAATGTTTTTAAATCGAAATATAACTTAAATACGTTTCGTTTTGAAATTAATTTAGCTATTTTTTTTTCATTAATATGTGACATTCGCGGGAATCACTGCTGGCCGTTTTGGGGGCATGTTTGTTTTGTGTAAGAAAAAAATCAAGATTCCGTTCGCTATTTTCTCTTGATTTCATCATAATACGAGCTTTACGTATTTATCTTTTATCGGCGTGAAAACAACAGTAATTTGTATTCTTTCATGCCCAGTAGTTTTGGTTAAAATACATTCTCTGCAATTTTATTTACGGTCAAGTTTCATCCATGTTGCCGATGCACGATAATCTATAGTCATTAGCAGCTTGAACATTGCTTCCTCAGCTTCAGCTACAAATTGCAGCATAAAGTTACTGTAGCAGTATATTTCCTTGCCGATCTTTTCTCCAAAGCGAATGAGGGTATGGTGTAAAAAATATATCAGTCCTATTGTACAGTACTTAACATCATTTGTAACATAACTACAGTAATTGTTTACCCTTACGATGGTTGAAATACAAGCATAACAGGTGTTATCCGGGACGATTATTAGCAAAACAACAGTTTCCCGTTCGGTTGTTTATGGCTGTACGCATTTACGCAAGAGTATAACATTACTAACAATACTTTTATCATTCTCTTTTACCTTTTTAACTAGCAGATGGAATAAAGAGATGGAGGAAAAGAAGTTGGTCTCTCTCGCTGCCTGCGCTTGCGCGAAATCTAAAAATATTTCCTAAATATTTTCGTATCGGTGTTAATTACTAACCCATCGTAAACTCGAAATATCGTAAGTCGAATTATCGTAACTTGAGCACTACCTGTATTTGATAATTGTCTTTTCTTTATTAACCAACTTGTACTGATTTATGGGATATTTTAATTCTAGGATGAGGTGCTTAGCTACTGTGTTTCGTGTATTCTAGCCTAATAAATGGTTAATCCGGTAAAATGGCTAATCCGGCACCCTCTAGGTCCCAATGATGCCGAATTAGTGATGGCCAACCTGTACCAAAGGACTGTTTTTTTTTCATACAGTGCATATTACAATGATAGTGATATTGAGGGATTTTCCTTTCACATTTAATTGATATTTTGATGTTTTTGCGTTAATATTTGAAAATGAGTAAATCAGTTATTTATCATAAAAAATAAATATGGTACATATGCATAAAAATTCTCTCTTATCTCAGTAAGAGAGAGAGAGAGAGAGAGAGAGAGAGAGAGAGAGAGAGAGAGAGAGCAAAAATAGAATGATATTATTGACAGTACATACAAAGCATTGAGCTACAAGCTTTGTGAATGGCTACTTCCAACTCCTTCAACCAATAGCGTGTCGTGGTGGTGAACATCATGTTTTGTTATATAGTACATATTACGATGATAATAGATCAGTACTGAGGGTTTTATTTTGTTTGATTGGTATTTTGCTGTCTTTACATTAATATTAATATTTGAAAATTAGTAAATTTTTTTTCATAAAAATTTATTTAGTCACGAAAATGAAGTGAAAATATAGTAATTAAAGAAAATTGCTCTACAAAAAACTCGTGAAATGGTGAATTTTCTCATGATATATTTGGAGATACGTTTCACAGAAAAACTACGAATGACAATCCGCAAGTGCTGAACTGCGATCTAGCGGGGGTCCACTGTATTTCTGTTGCTAATTCCTGGTCTTTCCGTTCATTAAACCTATATTTCATTGCTTATTCAGGGCATGGAGAAACTCCCAATACAAATCCTTCCTGTTTTAGAGTATTAATTGAAGAACCACTTTTCCAATTCTGTCCCTTGTATGTTTTGTCAATTTTTCATAAAAATTTTATCTTTCTGGAAGTAATAAATAAGAAAAATTAATGCAAGACAATACTATAAGCTGTTTTTTTTTTCTTAGATGTATGCATGCATGTTATTGTTCAGTTTTAAGCCATCCCTTTTGACATTTTGCAATAGACTGCCCTCAGCAGGGAGACACCTGCACAGCTATCAGTTAAAAATATTTTAATGGAGGTTCAGAAAATTTTATACTGATAGATTGGTTTTCAAATTTTTGGGTTTTTCAATGGGTTGACGCTTTTTAAAATTGATAGAGGATTGACTGACTTACACATGAATTTTGCAGTAGGCTTCATTTAGAGTTTGTAAGTTCTTTCTGGAAGCTTAACTAAATAATGACTGTGTGTTAAGCAGTTTGCATTTAGCAAGTGCTTTGGTTCAAGGATGTAGTGTGGTCATGAAACTGAGTAAAAGAAACCCAAGACATCATGAAGCTAATTAAAACCAATTATGAATATTTATTAAACAGATTATTCATCAAAACCCTTTAACCACAAGGTGCCTTATTCTCATTGAAAATAATTCCAGTCGCACCAGTATCGTGAATATAACACTTTTACCGACCAGTGTTCTTCTGCCACTTGCACATTCACTTACCTGTTGTGCAAATTTTGAAGTTTCAACATCTTGGCAAAGCTCTCTCAGGTCATCTTTGTATGTTCCCAGCCTTGTGCCTTGCGCTTTGTTTTTTTCCACCTTCGCTTTTTGTTCTTATCCTGGGCCTATAGTTTCCTTTTGATGTGTGTATGTTGGAGGAACTAACTTTGGCATGTCTCTTCATGGGATTTAATTAAGTACTGGACCTGATCTAAATTCTTATTCAGGAAGGTCTTCATTCACTGGGAGTTCCAGAATTCATGATGTGGGAATGTGTATTGTTTTCTGTATCTTTCACTCTCCAGAATCATTATTTGGAAATAATTTTCATCTGAACTTCATTTTTTGTTTGTAGTCTGTTCTGACCATAACTTGTGACTTTTGCTTTCCTCTAACATTATATTGGTAAGATATGCAATATTTAGTGGGGAATTATTCTTAAAAGTAATTTTAGTTTTTTATAGTTTATGTCTGGATATCTGTTTTTTTTCCTTTTCCTGGATAGAACCAGATACAGAGGTGGTTTGCACAATGATTGTTGGTTAGGGATTGGTGAAGATTTGCCCGAAGGCTGTTGTTTTCAACCAGTTCCAATAATCCTCAGCATACATGTGTAAAGGACTTCCATGTAAGGTGTGAAGCTCACAGTTCTTTTATGTTCTTCCAGGGCAAAGACTCCCACCTGTTGTTTTTGTCTTGGTGAAAACATCAGCGTTCACTGCCTACCAAGACTTGTTTGGTATGCTTGGTTAAGGATATTAACCTGTGGTTCAGATTTGCATAGAAGAAAGCATGTATAAATGCCATCCACCCAAGATTACTGCCAACATGTCATTGGACTTCAGCTAGCAACAGATCATTGTTCTCCAAGCCTGCCTCTCCCATGGTCAGGCTGCACAGTTATGAATCCTATGCTGCTGCCATTGTTGATAGAAATGGTCTTGGTCTTTCCTTGGATTAAGCCACTCTTGCTTGCTTGCCTTGTAGAAGATGGACTGGCATTCCTGCTCCCTGCCACCCACCTTGAGATGTGATGTCCGCTTGTACTTGTATGAGAGTGGTTCAGCCTGGCCTCATGAGTTGCTACCCTTGCTGCTTACTCAATGTCCTTTTTTACACTGCTGCCTCCAGGGGCACTGCTTTTTCCCACAGACTTTTGATGCAGCACATTTGGAGAGGATTCAGAACAGATTGTTTTACCAGGTCATGTCAACTTTGCAGTGATGTCTTTGGCTATTGTCTATGTTCACAGGTCACCTTAGGTATTTGACACCAGTGGATCAACCTCAGGTGGACTGTAACCTTCTAACCCTTTGGTACAACTCTGACCGACATGACATCCCTTGAAGGAATTTTAAGAAAGAGCCAATAAAGACCTATCACCATTCTGTAGGGTTCAGGGAGTGGCTACAGTTGTAATGATGATGAAGGGGACAGACAGGCCAAGGAAAGGCAGCCCACAAACTCCCACATCCCCATGGTAAAAGGAGAAACCCTGTTGGAAATGATGCCTTGGGGTGACTGAACTCCCTAGACCCCTCCCTCATTCCAGAAGACCTGGTGTGAGAGCTGGGGAATAAACTGGCAAACAGAGCCACTAAGGCAGCCATTTTTTCCCAAAAGGCCTGTCAATCATTGGCTTCTTCATTGTTAACAGCTAGTGCTCACAGCAGTGAAATTCCCTTTTCAGAGTGAGCCTTTCCAGCAGGAGAGCTTAAAGCCTTTCACTGAGCACCAACAGAATAATGCTTTTCAGTCAAGGGGCCCCTTCTCACTGTACTCTGGGGCCAGATATGACTAGCATGAAAGTCGTAGGACCTCCTTTAATCCTCAGCAGTGTAGCTAGAGCCACCTTTTTAAGTTCCCAGCCTGAGGGGTCAGAAGGAGATGTGACCAGTCCCCCTTAACCTTCCCTTCCTCTAGTGGGGAGCTACCTGTAGGAGAAGTTGGAGACATGGTAACAGATCAGTGCTGAACTGTGGGTGTAGGAGTTCCTGCAATAGGGTTATTGCCCCATTTTTTTGGGGACAGTCCCATACCTTATTCCACTGCCAGTAGAAATAAAATCTTACTGAGGGATAGTGAAAGTTCAATGCCCAGAATGAGGAGGTCTCATTGATACTAAGGAAGGGAGATATTGAGAAAGTTCAGCCAGGGACATTGGGCTTGTACAGCCAACTGTTCGTAGTTCTGGAGGCCTCAGGAGGCTGGAGATCTGTGATAGACCTGGCATGGCTCGACAAGTTCCTGAGTATCATAACATAATACTGAACTTGATTGATGTGTATTTCCACATCCTGATCCATCTGGCTTCAAAGGAGATTGCTTTGGCTGGTTGGGAAAGTATCAGTGTTCTAAGTTGGCACTGGTGCCCTGGGTCTTCCCGAGGGTCGTATCTTGTTTAGCAGCCATATGATAACATAATATTATGGGGATCTGCTTTTACGGCTGCCTAGAAGACTGTCTTACCCTAGTCTCTTCCTCCTGAACCCTAATAGAAAACCAGGTAACCTTTTGCCACTGCCTTGGCCTTTAGATCAGTCTGCCAAAGTCTGACTTGTCCATTTCCGCGTATACAGCTTACCTGGGTGTGGCCATCAACACCCAGGAGAAAAAGATGAAGCCCTCCGACGACTCATTGACTTCAGTCTGCTCTCCTGGCTACTCTTGAAGGGCACACTGCCAACAAAAGGGAAGTGGCAGATACCAATAAAATATCTGGTGTCTGTGGAGAAGCTTGTTCCCTTTTAGCAGATTCAGGATTTGTTCTTGCGTGGGGTGTTCTTCTTCAACTATCGTTTCTTTCAGAAGATTAGAGTATGTTGGTTACAGACTTTATTATTGCTCTGCACCTTGTTAAGGGAGCTGATGGATTTCATATCTTGACCTCTCATAAAGGGAACTGGGGGACTTCATATCTGAACCTCTCATAGTCTGTCATCTCCATCCTTCTCTTCTAAAACATTTGCCTTTCCAGGGATTTCCTCTTCAACCTCTTGCTTGCAGCATATATGCCCCCCCCATAATCTGTCATCTCCACCCTCCTCTTTTAAGTCTTGCCTTTGCTATGATTTCTTCTTCAGCTTTCATATGCACATTACCCATATGCTTGGCTCTTAAATCTGAATTCAATAATCCAGTCCAATTATAGCATGCACATCATTTTCATTTAATGAGGTCCCTTTATTCTCCCTTCCACTTGGTTGACCTTTTTCTTTTTCATTAAAGATAAACAAGACCAATTACATTCACAAAGAAAGGGGGGGGTGTATCCTCACTGAAGATCCAATCCTTGTGTAATGGAAAATTTATGAAGGTCCCAGTGAATTCTGGTTGTTCTTCTCTTCATAATACTATACATGAATGGTAATGCAGCTTTTGTATATTTTACAAGGTGTTAATTTCTGTGCAAATATTATACAGAGAATGCTTAAAAGATATATATTAAAGATTATGTACTAGCTGCAGAGGAAAATCATTGCTTTATGGTTAACATATTGTAAATTGACTGGTATTTTTTTTGTAATTGAAAATATACTTGTTGTTAATTTGGGTCCTACCTTATGATGAGCAGGTTTTTAACCTTGACATTTTCAATTGATATTTCCAGCAACATAGTACTTGGATTATGATCTGAATTTTTTTGTTGCTGTAATGAATTTTAATGTCTTAAGTAGGTTAGTTTTATTCTCAAGCTGTGAAAAGAATGATTTTATTGCAGACCTTAGATAGGCATATCGTAGACATTGATAATGTTGGTCATTTTGAAAGAGGCAGAAAGATTATGATTGTGTTTTACAAAACTAAAACAGTGAGCATGAAAGCACAAGGCTAGTTGCTGTGGACTTAGCAATGTGAAATGGTTCACAAATCCAAATATTTTGGGAATTGCTCTTATTTCACTGACAGTAGATGCAGTATTTTTGATTGCTACAGATTGAATACTGAAAAAAGTATGATATGTCCAGAAAAAAATTTGATGGGAACAGATTAACACCTAGAAATACAGGTATTAGGATAGGCACTTTAAAATCTGGTATTGGTTAGAATTAAGATTTGTATAGAAGTAAGACTTTAAGATGCCAAAATCTGATAAATACGGATATTGAAAGCTGTACTTTTACTTTGGTGACCTTGAAGTTGTTCATGTTTTGGGATTGCATATATTTTGTTTTAACTGAAATCCTGGTAACATAAGTTTGGGGTGTAGTGAACTTTACAGTGGAGCCATTGTTTGGGTGGTTGGTCATTCATCTTGTTCTTGTCTGCCTGGCAGCTGTTATTTGCAAAGAAGTGGGATTTTATGATTAGTTTTTTTCTTTCACCATATCCTTATAGTTTTTTCATAAATTTTTGCCAGTTTAGACTGTCAATGTTACAAAATCCTGTAGCAGTCTTTGGTTGAGTCAGTCATGCTTGACATGTTTCTCTGAAAACCATCATCCAGCTTTTGGATGTTTTAGATGGAAGTTATAGTAGCAAGTGGTGATAGTTAAGTGATATTGAGTTTTTCTTTGTTGAGCCTGATGCTTGGACAAATTGACTGATTACTTATGACTGTGATGAGCAGATTTCAAGAAATGGTGTTGAGTAGCAATGCATAACAAAACGTAGAGGGTATTCCATTTATTGGTGAAGTATTTTCAACCCATCATAGTTTTGTGAGATTTCATGATAGGAATAGATTGCCAAGGTTATGATGATAATGGTTGTCACTTGATGTCAATAGTGAACGTGTGTGGGATGTAAGGTATTGAATGTGATTTTAATGGGAATAAGATTTTTACATTTGTAAAGTGTCCATGCAAGGACCTTTTGTAGAATGAGTCAGAGAACAATGAGAGATCTTTTTGTATCATGACATTTTTGAGAGGAAAGGAGGAAGCTACCAGTATTCTCTGCAGTAGCATGTTCATGTATCATATATGTTGAATGTTTTTGTTAAGACTGCAACTTTCTATGGAACTTGCATTTTGTATCCATTAAGTACTGTATTGCGTTGATATGGCTATGGATATGTTTCTCTTAGACTAATTCCTTTAGTGGTTGGCAGTTTCAGGGTGCTTTTATTAGATCCGTGCTGTGTAGGTTATGGTATTTTCTTATCAACTTTGTTTAGCCCTCAAAACCACTGATCTAGCTCTGCTGTAACATATAACGTGAATAGTTTGGAAGGCTGACTGTATTTAGTTTCTTGCTTTAATTGTTGATTATCAATATACATCTTTTATTTGATTATCAATATACATCTTTTATTTTTATCTTTTTTTTTTATAAAGTGATAAATAGTATGTACATGAACAGTATGATTTGTTGTAGAAACCTTGTAGTTCTTGGTATTTTTGGTAGCTTGCTAATGTCACCTTTAGGTTTCTGCATAAAGTATTGTCTTCATTTTGAATATTTTTTTGGAGTCTCTTATGTATGTAGTGTTGTTAGGCATTCACTGCATTGTAAACCTCTTTGATATTTTTTGAGCTTTGTTTGCATATATTAGTTCCTGGTACAGTAACAATCAGGGATTCCACTTGACAAGGAAATTTAATTTTGTCCGGTGTAAAAGTGTTTAGAGCTCTTGTGCTTTTTTTTCAAGTATGTTCCAAATTTCGAGAGATTATAAGTTTTTATTTTTGTCCACCAGTACAGATACTTGCTTGAAGAAATGAATTCTGTCTGATAGTATTTTGGCCCATTTGGAAATTTTATTCAGTCGTAAATTTTTTCATTATAAATTCATTACTTTTACCATAGATATTTTGTGCATCTGCATGATTATCCAGGCACACTAATCCTTGAAATGACAAAAAGAAGATGGAACTGCTTCTCATGGTAGGTTGTCACAGACACACATGGTTTTTCCAGATCCCCAGTGGTTAGTTTTTTTAAAAATTACATTTGTTTTATCACAAACATTACTTTAACAAAACCTGAATAAGAACTTGGGTGGGAGGGAGCTGAGCTACTGACACTCAGAAGGAGTGAAGAACTTTAAGGTAATGCTGTGATTTCCTAAGAATAAGATTAAAGGCCTCCCATATTTCATGAGGGTAACAGGTCAAGAAAATAATGAAGAGCCTGGCATTTGAATATCTTGACATATCAGAGAAAATTTATGAATGTAACCATTGTAAAAGATTGCAGCTGCTGACACCAAAATTCTGGGCCATACAGTAGGATATGTTGGTGAAAGATTTAAGGAGATAACGAAGATAATTCCCCCAGTCCAAAAACACCAGGAGAAGTAAGTTAAAACTGAAGTTGTCATGACAGTGGGCCAAAGAAAAAGAAGTCAAAGAATATGGAGAATAAAAATTAAAAGTAGCAAAAATAGTTTGGCACCTCCAAGTGCCTGCAGATAATTGGGAGTGGATATCAAAGTATCTTAAGTAGGAATGTAGTAGGTGCTCTAATTTCATGAGATCAAAACTTTGGGTCAGGCACCTCTCTCCAATGTGTATCATAAGCCCTTAGAATTACCTGCCAGAGCTAGAATGCACTTGTATTCTTGATAATGTTTTTCTTTAAATGTGTGGACAAAAACTGCGAAGAGGTGTCCTTTCTTAAATCCTTAGCCCTATAGAGGTGTAAGAGACAAAGAGACAAGATGATAATGAAGGAAAATCACCTTATTGAAAGACTTGAGTCTTAATCACAGCTTGCAGTGAAATGTAGGGCAGCAGACTCCGAACCTTGTCAGAAGGATGGGGCTTGTTAGCCCACGTAGAAGAGACAAAGGCTAGAAAGGACACTTGTTTTTGGTATAAGATACGATAGAAAGGCTTGCTTTGAAGGTTCAAATTAAAGCTTTGTCAGGCACATTAGTACACCTTTATCAAGGAGAAATCCAAATTTTGTGGCATGACTCTAGTAGGTGCTTCCTTTTCAAAATGCTGAAGGTCTCTTTTGAACTGCGTAGAATTAGAAATGTTAAGTCCCTGCAGACCTTTCATCCTCTTTTGACATCTTAAGTGAAGAAAATCAACCATGAATGAAATGGAGGCCTTGACTGTTTGAAGATTCTTCCATGACAGCAGTCACAGAAAACTGTGTTATGGTTTGATAAAGGTTTACTGTAGACCTCAACATGACTTTGACCACTTCAGTTGAAAATCCCTTGTTAACGAACAAGATTTAGAATCTCCAAGAACTGGATAAAACTGAGTGTGTAGTTGTTTTAGAAGCTTCTTCCTTCTGGGCTGTCTCCTAGAGATGTGTATAAGGATGAATAGAGCCAGGAATCATTCCTACTGTGGCCAGAATGGAATGAACAAGATCATAGCCAGGTGATTTGAATTCCAAATCTGTTGTGCAGACTTGTCCTTGTTGGTGTGAGGAGGAATGAGGCAGACCTCCAGGTAGATCTTCCAGGCTGCTGGATCAGTGTAACAGTTTCTTTTTCCCAGATGAGTGATGAGTGCTTCTCATAGATGACAGTTTCATACAGTACTCTCATTCCCCTGTGGTTGTCAATTAGTGTAATATTATACTATTTTGCCCAAGATATGGCAAGACAAAATGTAGACCTAGGAAGACTGCTTAATGTCCTTGTATGACCAAGTCCCTGTGTCCTGAAAGTTTTAACAGCTGGGACCCCATCCCAGGGTTGAAGCATCTGAGGAAAATGGGATATCTGATGATGGATGAACCAGGGACTCGTCCTCTCAGGTATGAAAATCCTGGTACCACTGGAGATCACTGTGAACTCTTGTGAAACTGCAAACCATGGAGTTGTATTTTTTAGAAGATACTTTGTCTTTAACCAGTCATGTACACATATTAGAATGTAGTTGCAGTGGCAATCAGAGGGTCAAATTTAATGGAGGCTTTTGACTTTCGGTCTCTTTATGTTGAGCAGCAGATACAGCCCTAGGAGAGCTGTTAATCAGCTCAGTGGTCTGGTCAAACTAAGATATACTTAACTTAACAGTTTCTGGAGTTTGTAATGGTTAAAAAACTTGGAAACCTGGTCTTTGGTTTCATATAAAGAATCTTTGTATTGAGCTAAGGGGATTTTTGTAGACTTTGTCCTCCATATCTTATACTAGAACCAATCTTTCAAAATTGTATTAAACCTGGTTTGTTTAACAAGGGTCTCCTGAGCTGTATTGAAGAGGATCCTTCATTGGGGTCACAAGAACTTCTCAAATGTAGGTTAAGGACAACACCTCTTCCCTCGAACCAGGATCCATGTAAACATGCAGCTGTGCAGCAAGGATGGTGCTTCACAGAGGCATTTTTGGCAAGAGCCAAGGACTGTTAGCCAACTGGTTGTAGGACCGGCAAGGTCCTTACCACAACAATGGCATTAAGTAGGTCATAGGAAATGCCATGTTGGTTGCAGGTGCTTGGCTAAGTCTGTCATGCTGAAGGCATTCTTGTGGCAGTTAACAGCGGTATGCATTAACTGAAATAAAGGAGCAACTGTTTGCAGAGGTCCTAGCTGCTGCACTACTTGAGTGTAAGGGTTTTATCAATGCAGGGTCATGGCAGAAATGCGATTGGCAACAAGAGTGAGGCTGGCAGGTGGCTGTTGGCTGTTTGCTGGCTTTCAGCTGTTGGCAGATATGTGGTCAAGCATAAATTTCTTTTGAAATACGTTTGGCTGGAAGCAGGAGAGTGGTACGACGGTCACATTGTGACTGGAGGGTTTGGAAGCTCAGGTGCTAGGAGCATGGTAGGAGTCTGATTAGCAGTCAAGCAAAAAAGAACCAAAGGAGCCAAGATTGACAACATACAGAAGCAAAATCTATTGATTCCTGGGAAGGATGGGAAAAGTGCTTTTCCTTGATGACCAGGGTCTTTTATCTGTTGCTGGTGCAAGGAGAGCGGAAGTACTCAAGTTAGTCTTGGCACTCCTGCTAGAACAGCTGGGCAGGGAAAAAGTAATTGGAACTGCAGTGTAGAATGCTTCCTTAACAGCAAAATAGAGCATGCTGCTCCATGGAAGGTGAAGAAGTGGAAGCTTCACTAATGGTACTCTTGGAATGTCTCATATATTGCTTCATGCAAGATAAAACCAGTCTTGATAAATCCCAGAGGTTCTGTCATGAGAACAGATTTTAACCGGGTAGATATGGGGTAAATGATGAGGAGACCTCTCAAAACTAGAAAAAAAGAATCCATAAAGCATATCTGTTAAATGAATACTGTACTAATAAGTTGAGGCATGGTGATAAAAGGCAAATGCACAGAAAGAGTACACAATTACCAAATACTGTATTCTGGCTGGAAACTCAACTAGCATATCAAGGAAAGTTATGAAATACAAAAATGAATGTTGGCAATAACAAGAAAATAACAAAATCAATACAAGAAAGACAGGAATTACATGTAAAAATATGTTAAGTGCTAGAATCATGGAAAACCAGTGTGGAACTCAAGTCCTAAGAAATGACTTAATGGAAAATCTAATTCTAAACACTTAAACCCAATTATTGATTACTAAACACTTAAATCTCTAATTTTAAAGACATTGGCTTAGAACCCTTCACAACTGCTTGTCACAATTGTAAAACAATCATGGGAAATGAAAGAACTGACCCCATGAATGACAGCACAAGCAAAAATAACTAAAGATATTGTTAGCACCAAAGCTGATGCCAGGAAACTCCAACCTGGCGAGAAGAGAACAGAAAGTTCTCTGAGAATAACTGGTTGAGTTCTGAAAGACCTACTGGTGATGACACTGAAAACTTTAAGAAACCTGACTTACCAAAGATATTATTACAATGTAAAAGTTATCATACAAACCCATTTATCATAAGATGGATTATTCTGCACAGCACTCTTCCAGTCACATTAACTTGCTTTAGCTGCTGCCCTTACATGTGGTGGTACCTCCATCCCAACTCTGTACTTAATTAATATCATTCCATTGTTCTCTTTGAGATCTGAACAGAATGTGGCGAAATGGGAGTAGGGCAGAGAAGCCCCATATGATCATTGGACTTGTATGAAAAATTGACTTTGTATTATAACAACATTGTTTGTTCATTACAACCCAGATGACTGAATAGCAAATTAGGGATGGAATATGAAGGGATGTGCCTTGATGGATAGAGTGGTTGGATCCTGAACTGGCTCTTGGGAGAGTAAGTAATTGGGGTTATGGCATGGTGAGGGTCTTGAGAGAGGAGAGTTGAGTAGCTCCTCTGGAGAAGGGAGGGCCCATAGTGGAGCATGAGATTCTGAGGTCATTTATAGTAAGAGAGTGGTTTGTACTCAGTAAAGACGACTCGAGTTCATAAACCAGAGCTATCATCTGATCTGATATGGTGACATCTTGGAAGTGTCAGAAAAGAGGCAGGTTAAGAGGAAGAAGTTCAGGGGACTGCTGTGGTATTCCCACCTTGTACAGTGTGCCCCACAGGAACTTTGGGTCCCAGTGAAGAAAAACCTCCTGAAGTTTGCATTACATTCCTGATGGAAAACTTAAAGAAGGCCTGACATCTCCATGCTCATGCCCTGTTTCATTGTGGGTTTAAAGAAGCTCTAAAGATGACTTACTGTATGTCAACCAAGAGGCCATCATGGTTATAGAAATCAAGATCTTTCTCTCCCTGACATTCAGAAACAGTCTTGATATAGAGGGACAAATCTGTAGTGGTATAGCATATGAAACTTCTACCCATGTCACGGATGCCAGGGATGTTCAGAAGGCCATTTTCATAGTCAGTTTGAGAATGGTGGTTTAGTGTAAGGTTTTACAGGGCTCTGGTTAGGCTCTTCAGAAGTAAAGCTAAGTCCCAGCTTGGCAGTTTTACAGAGGTAGGAGGAAATGATTTGCTGAAGTGTTAGATCAGGTTCAAAATGTCTTGATCTTCCCCTACATCCATGCCGTAGGTAAGCAGAACAACACTGAAGGCCAAGCTGTTCTGAATAATAGTGTGCAGAGAGAATTTGCTATTCAGGAAATAGTGGCACCGAGTGCAAGGACTTTCTGCTTGCAAGACCAAGAGACAAACCTAGCCAATTCCTCCTGGTAGAGGTTAGTTGTGGATCGTATGTAAGAAGTTGAGACAGTTGCTGCTGCTTCCTTCAAAAATCATTTGAGAGAATTTTGGGTAACCTCCACACATCATGGAAACTACAGTACTGATGGTTCTTTCCCTTTTTCTTAGGACTGGAGAATGGAGATGCATGCAGATGCACAAGTTATGAGTAAAGGTTATTACCTTTACTCATTACTTGTTAAGAAATAAATTTAGATATACAGTATACAGTTAAGATATATGTGGTTTAGTATTATTCACAAAAACTAAAGGCCATAATTGTCTGGCAGCCATGTAATTTATATGACTAAAATTTCCAGGAGTGGATTTAGAAAAGCTAATTTTTAGAATTATCAAGAAAGTACTAAAAGTAGATTTTAAAAAATCTCTAGTCAGAGTATTTAAACTTGTCTGCCATATATATGAATGAGCAGTATGGCGGCTGATAAATGATCCACATCTTGTAGATTACCATGGGAAGTAGGTCATATGTACTTGATGCTGCAAGCATGTACAATACTCCTTTTTCTCCCACTCATAAATTTTGGCCATACAGTATTTGTATTTCTTTGAAAGAAGTAAAAAATTAGGATTTTTTTCTTGACAGAGTTAAAACTTGAGATTTCTCTCCTTGATCAAGCTATGTCTGTCCCAGGTGCTCTGTCTTTCTCACTGACCATGTTCATGAATATCAGTGTGAATTTTCTTCCTAGGATATGAATTTGATTTGTATGTAACGTAAAGCTGTATAGTTGTAGTACTTTATCCAATTATATTAAAAAAAGGAAGATATCTAAAATTTCAAACAATTAGTTGGAGGTAGCCAGTAACTGTAATTTCTATATTTTTTATTTTAAAAAATACCAAAAATGAAGTAAAAAAACAAACATTTTTGGAACATGCAAAACTATGGTGTATTTCCTTTTGAATTTTGAATTATTTTATAACCTTGCCAGTTATATAAGTGCCTCCATTGCAAATTGCAGTTGTGTGATTGATGGATTTGTACGAAAACTAGTTTATAAAATTTTCATATTCATACCAATTGCTGTGCAGTAAATCATCAGAAAATTTTGAACAAATTTGTATCGGTTTTTTTGCTGGGGAGAGAGGAAGAGAGAGATTAGTTGCGTGGTTGTGTGGTATGAAATTAGTTAATTTCATCTTTAAAAACATTGACACTGTTGCATATTTAAAAATAATGATTTTAATTTAATTAAGCAAAACATATTTTTATTATTCTGTAGTTAGCTCTCATGGCATTGAAACATTTACATTCTTTGAAGAGAACTCTGTAAATTTAATTTAACTCCTTTAGGTCAGAATAGGATAGTTTTTTGTAACTGTTTTGTGTTCAAGATGTCTGCCATTGCTATGTGAACATTTTTCTGAATTGAGAATTCTGTACGCCTTTCATTTTTTATCTTGAAGTAATACATTACTTTTAGAGGAATTGTTTATCTTCAAAATGCCTTTGTTTATTATAAATTTCTCTGGAATTTACTCTTGATACAGTACAAGTGTGTTCCAGGAAAAATGGCTATGACAAGTCTTGGTGTCAAGATGAGAAAGAAAGGGCTATTTATAAATTTAAGGGCTTTTCAGTACAAAGAAAATCAAGGTGAAATCTTGAAAAGGTTATCTCCTTAAGATCTGTTTTAATACACTGAAGAGGCACTTAATTTGTGAGAAAACAGTTTGGAAGGGGTATTGGCTTTGTCAACAATGTATGATACATTTTGTGGCACTGGTGAAAGTTTCAGTATAGCAACAGTGGTGTTCATTATCACAAATGTGTCATGACATAATCCCTGGTTTGTTTTTATTAAGGACACAATTTTTATGTGGAGTTCTGTCATTTTAGAAAATTTTTCAAAAATAGACAGGATTGTTAACGGTTCAGAGTTTAACTTGGTAGACACAATAAGATTTCATTTTACCACATTTATTTGGTACTTATTCCTTTCAAAATTATTAGTGTGGAAATAAGATTTTGCCATTTCAGACAAAAATGAATGGTAGGCTGCAGACAAATCCCATGAAAAAATTTAGTTTTCTCGGTAAGGACAAATCCTTCCAGCCAATTGTAATGGTTGAAAAGATCCAAGTCAGTGGTCTGGTCAAGCTACCTGTACTGTTGCAGATGTAATGTCCAGAGTAAATCTGTTTCTTCAGTGATACCCATTTCTGAAGATATACCCATTTCTGAGGTAAAAGTGATGCAACTGAGGACAATATGACCATTGAGTTGTGTTAATAGCTAAAACCATATGAAGCATTTTGTACGTTATTGAAATAAAATCATGGTGGAGACTTCTGATGTTTCAGGCTAAAGCTCTGAACTTATTTCTCCATGTAAAATCATGGTATCATTCCTTGGTTATGTTTGTGTAATCCCTTTGGTCAGAACCAGATAAGCATGATGAATTTCTATTTCCCCATTATTTAGTTTTCCATCTTGCTCTTTTGAGTTTGATTAATGCTCAAGTCTTGTCAGTAATCCCATTTAGTTACTGTTTTAGTGGATAATACTTTCTTAATCACTAGGTTCAAGATTTGTCTCAACTTTTTTGTAGATATTTTGTAGGGAAGTCAAGTCAGAATACAGTAATGTTTTTTAAAAGACAAAGGAGAGACACTTAAAGAAGTGTTTGATGGTTCAGTTTTAATAGTTTGTATCCCTCAATGTTTACTTCTTGTGTTTATGATTTTTTTTGCTGTCAAGTGTTTCTGCTGAGTGCACTCTTTGTTATTCTATGATATTCTTTTTTATTAGTCTCTTAATGTTAGCTTAATCTTATTGAGGCAAGATCTTCATAGGAACAGAGAACAGTCTTAGTCGTAACTATTGCCTTGGGTTATTGTAAATGCTTAGTAGATTGCATGTTTAATTAAATAATGTTGGGTTATCTGGTATCGTGACTCTCTGGGTCATTGATGCCAAGAGGTAGCATGTTTATATTTGATGTGGTTTTTATAATGCATTTTAACTGTTCTAAAGAAATTTTTGTCTCAGTTTAATATTCAAGTAATTGCTCTTGATTCCTATAGAAATCCTGCCTTTGGCAACAATCACTTTGCTCTTGATCTTGCCAACTTTTTTGTGTGATTTTTTATGTTTATAATTTTGTTGCCTTTTATTTTACTTTCAGATTATGTTCATTGCGTTTTTTCTATTGTTGTTGTTGAGGTAAGTGTTCCTCCTGTGAGGATTTGTGCAAGACATTCATCTTGGAAAGTGAGTTAGCAAGTGAAATTAGTGTGCTTGGAAGCGTCTGGTGTACTTGAGCAACCATAAAGAGTACAAATTTTCATTTGCTTTAAAAAATAAAACAAAAAGGAAACCATCTCAGTCAGGCTTAACCTGAGGTAGGGTACTCATTGGTGTATAATTCGGAATGTTTGATGAAGATCTTCATTACTGTACTTTTATGTTCTAAGTGTTTTCAATCAAATAGCAGTACAGTACTATTCTTGCAAAATCACTGGATTGTGATTTCTTTTGATACTGTTTTTATTGTTACTGTGTTCTTAAGTCATCACTACCTTTTACTGGCTAGCATAAGGAAATCTGTCATTCTGTCTGTTTAATGTTCAGTTTGCCATCTAGGCCTCTTGTCTGAGTCACACAGTTTTTAAGCAAACGCCTGCACCACTTTGCCTTCTTTTGATTTTTGAAAATATGGTGGAAAGCATTCTCCACTCCTATAATGTTGTTTTGTTTCAGCACTTAGGACTATCGTTTTCCAATCTTGTAGTTAGCAATATCTTCCTTTATCTATTTTTTGACTGTTTACTACATTTTAATGGTTATTTGTCTTATAAGAATTACTGGCATCAGATACTACTGCTGTTACTACCACTGTTCATTATTACCACTGCAGTCAAACCTTGATTAAATTAGCATTTGCCTCTGGGAAGGATTATCAGTTATATGAGTGTCTACTACTTATGTGCATTGCTCAACATGCAAGATATAAAAGGTACTTGAGAGATACAAGAACTTGCCTGTTTGTTGGTGTGGATTTACTTCTAGGGCTAGTTGGAAAGTGTTTGGAATGGTGTGAATGTTGATATTCATATCTCTAGAGCTAGTTTGAGGGAGCTAATAGTGATATGAATATTGATATTCATGGTTCTGCTTTATTTTGAAGTCAACCTTGGTTTATGATGTCACCCACGATTTACTGTGAGAAGTAAAGTGACTCATACTGTACATAAAAATAGAGTAGCATTGATAGGGGACATTTAAGATTTATCAGAAAAATATGTACACAGTAGATACGTTTGCGTGTTTGTTTCTGTATCTTGGTGTTATTAGTTGTTGGTTACCATATGTATTTTTTAAGTGTACATTAACCTTTTTTTTGTTGTTGATGTTTGGTGTTGAAAGGCAGATTTCAGATTTACAGCAAATTGCAGTTCTTGTTATTTCTCAGTAAGCTTGAAGTTTTAGGAGGGTCACTGTTTTTTTTTTTTTTTTTCTTTTTACTCTCCTGTCTGTTATGTTTAGGTCCTTTGTAATGTTCAGTGTTAATTTTTAAAGTATTGAATTCTTACACTGTTTTACTAATAAATGTCCCCTAGGGAGGGATTACTTAAATGCCTTAGCATTGTGCCCCCTTTAGTCTTGGTTTTGAGATAGATAATGGCACCTTAGATCTCTTTTGAAATACTTTTATCTCTGTACAGATTGTAAATGTTCATATACATATCACTATATATGTCATTTTAAACATATTGCACGCAGTCCATCAGCTGTTCCCAATAGTCTGTGCTTTGAGGATGAAGCATATTTGCATAACTTTATCATGAATCTTAGGTTATAGTTTAGAAGTTTATCACATTGTGTGTGCTGTTTTCAAGGGAGACCAGTCATGTTTTAGGTAACATTGTTACAAGAACTGTTATCCAATCTCAGTTTTTATTGGTGTGCTGCATATATTTTGGCAGTCTATCTGGACATAGCAATAGTGCAAGTGATTGGAAGTGTTTATATGGCCCCTTTCTAGTTTGTTTTTTTTAGCTTTATGTGAGGTTTAATTGAATCATGACTTAGATAACAGGAGATTGCCAACTTGAAATCAAGTTTAATTAGCATAAACTTAAAAGGGTGTGTGAACTGGCTGGTAATCTTTTGTGCATTTTTATGTACTATGTTTGGTTACACTAAGCATTCCATGAAGGAAATTCTTCATGTATTTTCAAGTTTTGGGGTCTTGTGGCCATTTTTTTTTTTTTGCAGTGTATAGTAATTGTTTCTTATGAGTGGTAAACCACCTTTATCAGCTGGTGAAGTATAGATAAATACCCTAATAACTGAGGTTTGACTGTAATAATATTGAGTCAGTTTATTAAACTAGCTAATGGAAAAGGAAGAAATTGTTGAAGGTTTAAAGTCTTGATACTACTGAATTCCGCAGAGATGTCAGGAATTATAGCCGAATGTGTCAGTGATAATTGAAAATTACAAAGGTAGTGGATTCCCTAGAATCAGACTTTAAACAGAACTTGGAAACTCATGGATTTTCTATTACAGCAGATACTTAAAAGTTGTTTCCCTGGTCGTCTTCACTGAAAAGCTCCAAAGAAAAGTTGAATGATAACTACTTCATAATTTTATGATGTGTAATCTTCATATTTCAGGTTTTTTAGTGAGGATTTTTTATGAATTAAATCAACTCTAGTGATAGTGCTTAATACATGCAATTGTTTCTCCTTTATTATTTTATGACTAGTCTAGATGCTTTTCAGATTAATTGACTTGCATCACAGCAACTGTTAATGGAGTTCCATGTCAGAATTGCAAAATAATAGTTTGAAGCTTTGTAAATAAAAATTGTATTCAGAGAATTATCCAAGCTTAAAGAAAATCTGTGGTATGGCTTTTTAGTTACTTGAGAATATGTTTATTTAGTAGATTGCCTGAACAAACTTGTGAAAGATCTTTTCGAGCTAGAAGTTGTGGTTTAGTTTTAAGTAAAGTAAAAAAAAAAAAAAAAAAAAAAAACTCTACCGTTGGGTACTTCTTCATACTTGATCTTAATAACTAATTCTCATAGAATTACAGTATATAATATGTAAAGATATTTCCTTTTGACAAGAATTAAATTGAGCCCTTTTACAAATATGCATCCAGAATGTTGGAGCTGGACTTTTTTTGCAATGCTAATAGGAGTGCTTATCCACACAGCAATCAAGTAGCCCGGTGGATAGCAGTCAAGATGCTGGTCCTCAGATAGATCCCAATCCATTGCCTTTACCTCCTGTTCCTCATGAGGTCATGAGGACTGCATCAGAACGTCACCAGAAAGGTCTCATGTGCCCGTGGGTGTATCAAGTTCTTACACAGGTAAATATTCTAATGTGATTGCAAATTGCAGTAATGTGGTACACATTTTTTTGCTAATCCTTTTGAATTGTAATTTTAAAGTTAGAGTACAGTATGTTGCATGGTCCAAAGTTTACCATTTTTTCAAAGACATTGAGGTCATTAGTCTTGGATTCACTGTAGAGGTTTGCTCAAGGTGAAAGTCATGAGGGGGGCAAATTTTATGGAGTGATGGGAGTAGGAGGAAACAAGAAAGGAGATCATTATCGTCTGCATCTAATGCAAGATATAGGTAATGCAAAGTAATCCTTCGAAATGTAGTAAAAACCAAGTTAAGGTTGAAGAATAAGAATCCTTCCCAAGTACTTTTATGCATTTACAGTATGCACATCTTTGGAGGAATGACAATATATTTCTTAAAGTAGAACAGAGAATTGTAAAAGTGAAAGTATTGCTGTTCATAAAGTAATGATTTATTACTTGACACAAGGCTCGCAAACTGAATAATGCCATTCATTGATGAAGTTCAAGAGAATATAAGGTTTAGGGTAGTATCTTGAAGGACGGGAGGAAAACCAAGCAATAGCTTAGAATAATTCAATGTGACTACTCATTGTTGCTTGAGGAAATTATTTCTTTGTTTCTCTTAAAGATGATCATTTTTGCATTGCTGACCAGTCCAGGAAATTGGAAATAACACACAAAGCATATCTGTTTTTTTTTTCCACCTTCCAAACATCCTGGTTCATATGCAGCATTCCACATTTTTTAGTTCATGTGTCCATTACACCATTTTGATGTTTGGTACACTTTTTGGTTCATTGACACTTTATAGGAAGTTTGATACCAAAAGGACAAAGATTTCATTTACAGTACAGGACATTTGTTGAGGGAATTGCATTTATTTAAACATTAAAAAGATTTTTTTTAATCTAAAATCACACATCCTGATTTAAACTTGTGCCCCTTACCAGGGTGAAGTTAAATTTGGTGTTTGTATGGAAGATGAAAGTGTAAGAGAACTTCCCAACGCAGTCCTATTCTTCAGAGCTGTCCGTCAGTTTGTGTATGCTATATTATTTAATCTTCACCACCACACATTCATGGCTCGGAAAGCTAAGGAAGAAGGACAAAGTGAGTAGAATGTGTTGTAAGAAAAATTTATGGGTGCAGTATAAAAAAAAATTGGTCTTTCTAAGGCATGAGGGCTCAAGTTTTAGCACAGAGTATTGTGTATGTCTGGAGTTCAAAGCATTTTGTTTTAGATATTTGTGGGGGTTAATAACTACAACATAGTTTCCTAGATCTGAAGGATTGAATTAGTTTCACAAACCTACAGATTCAGCATGACCAGAGTATCCCCAGACATTTTAAGAATTGGTATACAGTATACTATTATAATGTCAGGTTCTCCACCAGTGTAGAGGTTTATAACAGAGCAAATCCTATAGAATGCTCTCTCTTTAATGTTGGTTTAAAATTGTAATACAGTACTAAGAGGGGAAAAGTAAATAATACCAGTGGTAAACAAATGATGTCTTGATTCTTGTAACCGCTTAAAAATGGTTTTAGATCCTTACTTAGCTAAACTAAAGATTGTGCTCACAAACTATCCAAATGTAGTGCTCCACATACCACAGTTATTCAGTAAGTCATATGATAATTACTGCCTATTTGAACTCCATATAGTCAGTTACACACAAGCCAAAGGTTACTAAATATGAAAGAGCCCCTGAAGTTCAAGTGTTTTGACTCTGGTTTGGCTAAACTACTTAATCATAATGTTAGTAAGGCTCATTGCAATACAAGATCCAAATTTATATAGAAACATTAAAAGTTTTCATTGGTGTGATATATGCATCTGTCATTTCTTAACTTGAAGTCATTGTGTTAGAAATAGTTGAAAACTCATCGGTAGAGAAGGCAGAACTAATGTAATAACTTAATTTATATAATTCAGATACCTGTAATCTTCACACATTTTTGTTTGCAAAGTTTGGTTGTTTTATGTTTCTGGTTCACATAAATATGAATGTCATTGACATATAAATGGAAGAATTATCTTATTAAAGACAGCTAAAAGCTGCCACATCTGAAGCCCCTAAGCATGTATTTAAGTGCAATGTAAGTGTTAAAATTTTGAAGATTGGTGCATATTGTGTTATTTACTATTCCTCAATTTTTAAAATAATATATCAATTTACATTGCACACATTCTCTTGAAGACTGTGTGCCTTACTTCATACAGTAGATCAGTTTCCAAAATAATACCCAGTGCTTTTCTTATTAATTAGCTAATTGTTAGTTTTCTGTTGACGGGGTTGGAGGTTCAAATTACTTTGACCATCTTATTGCATGTATTGCTTAATTAGACTTATAGAGCTTACTTATACTGGTGTTAGTTTTGGCAGTCATAGTCATTTCGGTATATTGCTATACTTCTAAAATGTACACAAGGGTTTATGTCAACTGGATTTGTCAGAGTGGGATTGTTTCATGTATGTTTAGTGATATTCTGATATGACATAGATGATCTCAAGACTGTAATGACCCTCTTTAAACTGTTCTGCCTCTTGCCCTTTGAAAATTTTTAGCACAACTTTTTTGAAATTTTCAGAGGGGCTAGCAACAGAAGTGCCGGAAATCAAGATACGTGAGTGGGTGTACACCAAGAATAACCCATATCGTACTGCTGATGTTGTTGATGGCACCCCCATCAACTGGGCAGTTCCTACCGTCCAGAGGCTATGGTTTGGGTAAATATATATTTGTTAAACAAAATTTAATGAAAAAGTGATTGGAGATAAAAGTGAAGCTTTGTTTTGGAAAAACAATAAAAATTTTTATTTAGAGTACATGTTATTCTGTTTTTAATCAGCAATACACAACAATATTCACAAAGCCTCCTTGATAGAATGCATCATTTATCCAAAGATTGGATTAAAGATAAATCTAAGGAAAATAAAAGTGATGAGGACATATTAAGCACAAAGGGATGAAACAACTCTAGATGGAAAGAGAATGGAAGAGCTTGATTCTTTTAAATATGTAAAAACTAAGATATCCAGCACAGGTTCTCTGCAGTTTTACAATCACAATATTTTATACTGCATCACTTTATGAAATATATCGTTTGGATCATGTTTCACTTTTTATAGTCCATATATTAATTAGTTTGAGAAATCTTTTTATAATAAGAAAAAAAATCAGTTAAACAAGTAAAAATAAAACCAGAAAATTCCTTGTTATTTGCAGGTTTTTAAGTATTTTGTTCGAATCATTATGAAATATTATGTTTAGACATGAACAGTCCTACCAACCGTGTTAACAGAGTATCATCTGTATAAAGAGCTGGTCTTTTATGCAAATAATACATAAGTGAGTGGAGTTTGGCATATCTTATGTTATCAGTCTGTCATCTGTTGAAAGTTCTTTCTTTAAAAGAAAGAACGTTTGTTTAAGTCAGCAAATAAGATACAATTATAAAAAATGTTATGTAATTTATATCTTCCTTTCTTGAACTAAATACATTTCGCTTTCCCGAAAGGTGGTGAAATGCACTGCCATATGAGGTTCAGTTGGCATGCCTGCAATGACAAAGGTTAAGTAGACCATTTTGGATGCACGATAACTTCTAAAACTTATATGTGCCAATTTTCTTTTTAATACCATCAAAAACATCAGATTGAAATAGAACATTTTTACAAATTTGAAGGAGAATTCAGATACCCCAGAGAAGGAAATTGGAAATATTGGTTTTTACAAATGATTGGTTTAATGGGAGTCACATGGGTCTAGAGTGAATGGTAACTGGTAACAACGTATGAACGTAGTTATCAGTGCTCACGAAATATCAAGATGTGAGCAGCTTTCATAAACTGAAATCGGCTAGAAAACCCACTTTTACTGAATATATGGGATAAACATAATGTACTGTTGTTTTTATTTATGTTCGAAAGACTATATTGACTTATCTTTAGATGTCGTTTTTCTTTAATTATATTCAAAAGCATTTATTGAAGTTTTGTTAGTTAATATTTTTCTGTAATATGAAATTTTTTAATGTTATGTTTTAACTTCTAGCTCACAATCAGTATTATCTACCACCCATTACCCATGTTAATTATACATGGAACTACATTATTTTTGTTTTATGGTTCAACTCCTTATGGAGAATATAAAAATTTTTCTCTAAAGGAGTGAATAATTCAGTCTTGAACCATACAGGTTCAGAATTAGGTCAAATGGACAATTTGAGGAGGCCATTCAACCCTGGAATAATCAGTTATGTATTTATATAACGGCTGTAAAAGAACACGTTATTGATTGTGAAAATATAATACCACACAAATACTTATTCCCCACCTTTCACAGATCAGGGAAGGATCATTAGGCCTAGCCAAACATATATAGGCTAATATTCAACATTTTATTATATATTGATTATGATAAAATGTAATAAATAGTTTTGTTTGATATGCTGTATATGCAAAACATGCAGGCCTACAATTTTGAATGCTAAAATAAAACCCTCTTCAGACCAAAAAGATGGTATAGGCCAAGCCACAAGAAAAAAGTAATACCAAAATTCATGAAGCAAAAAATATACGAAAGAACGATAATAATTAAAATTTCCATTAAACAGAATGTTATTTAGCTTGGCTGCCATAATACAGTAGCGAATGATTTGGTTGTTCGTTGTAGACTAAGCCAGCCTTGTGCAGGTATGAGCTCTTGCTGTAGGGTAACCTATAGCTGTGTGACTTGCGAGACACTGAAGTTGTCATCATGGCACACCATGCGCCTGCACCGCCTGGGCAGATACTGCCAGATACTGCTTGCTGAATACTGCCATGTACTGCCATATGCCTTTTGTCCTAAACATTAAAGGAACTGATGCAATATTTTATATTCTAATTGTACTACTGTAGTTGTAAAATGTTTAATGGTTAATGTTTGGTTTCAGTGCTTGACAGGTAGAAAATTACATATATCCAAGATTTTTATAATGTTCATAACTGCAAGTTTAAAAAGCCATTTTTCCCCATGCAGGTCAGTCGTAGATGACAAAAAGCGGCGTTTAAGAGCCTTTCTTAGTTGCATGAGATCTGACTCTCCTCTCATGCTTCATACATCTCATGTGCCACAGCATTTACTGATCATGGCCACAGTCCTTAGGTAAGATCAGTATGTTTAAAGAAAGTGATAGTTTTTTGTAGGAAGTTTAAGCTACATTTATTGTAAATCATTTTGCCAAGGATGAATATTATTTTATGTTTAGCAAAGTAAATTAAGGAACTTCAAGTAATGAAAGTTTTACCCCTTGATGTATCTGAACGTCCTCTCAAAAATGCATGGATTTTGTTTCAACATATATTGTTTAGTGAGGCGATATTTGTATCATCTGGTACAAAGTTGTCAGTGTTATTGGCCTTGATTGTGAAATATGTTAGAGTATATTACACTTGTGATATATTAAAAAAAAAAAAAAAAAGGGTCTTCGGAAGTTTGGGACTCTTAACAGCATCTGTCAACTTGTAAGATGTTAACTACTACTAGTCCTAAAACCTTAGAATCCCATTTACAAATCATGCCCAGTTTTTTAATAAAGCAGTATGATCCCTAATGAAATATATAATTTTGTACTGGATAACTTCATATGCGAACATTAAACAATACATGCTTGAAATGCAAAAATGATTGACACTAATGGTGTCACCTGTTAGCATGTTCTTACAATAGTATTCTTAGAAAATAAACAAAGCAAGTAACATAGCTCTTTACAAACAAGCAAAAATGATTGACCTTTATGGTGTCATCTGTTAGCATGTTGTTAAAATAGTCGTCGTCTTTCTCGGCATTTTCTCACTTATATGTGGGGTAGATGTTTCTGACAGATTTCCTCCACCTGGCTCACTCAAACACATCATAATCTGACAATTGTTTGTCTCGGATCTTTAACAACATCCATCCACCTCCGCTTTGGTCGTCTTCTCGCTTTTCACCAGGCACCTCCATCTGCATCACTCTCCTCCCTACATATGTCTCATCTCTTTTCATCACATGGCCACCAATGCCTGGGCGCCTTCTTTGATGGTTCTGTGACTTGTTCCTCTTATTCTTTCATTCTTGATTCTCTCCATTTTTGCCACTCCACACAATTGCTGAGCATTTTCATCTCTACCGCATTCAATTTCTTCTCTTGCACTTTTTACCAGCCATGTTTCTGCTCCATATATCAAAGCTGGTCTCACTACTGTCTTTTATACTCTTCCTTTAACCTTGATGTTGATTCTGCAATCACACAAGACACATGATATCTTTCTCCAGTTTTTCCATCTAGCCTGCACTCTGTGTATTATTTCTACAACCAAATTTCCAACACCAGCTACTGTTGAACCAAGATACCTAAATTTTTTTTGCTTAGTTCAACCTTGTCCCTTCCATACTAATCTCGGAGTCTTGATCTTCGTTGAACCTCAGGTATTCGGTTGTCTCTTTACTGATATTTAATCATCTTTCTTAAGAGTACCTTTCTCCATTGCTCTAGTTTTGACTCCGCTACCCTCCTGTTGGTGCTGTATATTGTGATGTCATCAGCAAAGACACCAGGGAGGCTAATCTCTCATTCCTTGAGATAGTACATTGTACATCCATAAGCCGGTCAAAAAGATATGGACTTGAAGCAGATCCCTGATGTAAACCAACTCTTACTTGTATCCATTCAGTTAATCCAACACTGCTTCTAACCTGTGTTTTTGCTCCTTCATACATATCTTGGACCAACGTCACATACACCTCCAAACCTCTTGGCGTGAGACTCTATCATGTTCCTTTTCCAGGTCTATGAATACTATGTGCAGTCCTTTCTGCTTTTCCTGATGTTTTTCCATCATCTGTCGAAGAGCAAACACTGCATCTGTTGTTCCTCTTCCTGGCATGAAACATAACTGTTCTTTGCTTACGTTTGTTTTATCCCCAGTCCTTTGATCCATTATTCTTTCCAAGATTTTCATGGTGTGAAACTTTAGCTTTATTCCTCTGTACTTTGCACAATCCTGGATATCACCCTTCTCTTTATAGACAGGCACAATAAAGCTTTCTCTCCATCCTTTTTGTATCTTTTCGTGACTTTATTTTCTTTGCTAGGTTTCACAGCATGTCTATTCCTTCTTCGCCCAAGCTCTTCCACACTTCTGCAAGAATTCCATCTGATCCTATTGCTTTACCACTTTTCATCTTCTTAAGTGCCTTCTTCACATCCTTCCTGCTAATTGTATGTGTCATACCAAGGTTTTGGAACCCATCTTCAAAGATTTTTCTAGGATTTTCTTCATTTAACAGGTGTTCATAGTACTCTTTCCACTGCTTCCTTATCTTATCCTCATTGCATAAAACCACTCCATTCTCATATTTAACCTGTTTTATATGGGAGTAGTCTTTGGTGTTCTTGTCCCTCAACTGCAGTTCTGTAAATTTTTCTCTCCCTCCTTAAGTGTTTTCAGCTCTTCGTACATATCTAATGCTTTTGCCTTTTCTTGTGCAGCTACCCTCTTTGCTTGTTTCTTATGTCTTGTGTATCTCTCCTCTGCCTGCTGTCCATACTTTTCCCACATCTTTTTTGTATATATGTTTGGCTTTCACCACCCCTTTCACTTCATCACTCCACCACTAGGTTTCCTTATTGTTAGGAGGTTTCTTTCCAGATGTCCTTACCAACACCTCTCCATCCACTCTTTTATCACCTTACTGTTGTGACTCCACCTTTCTTGCACTCACTCTGGCAATCTAACTTCCCTCAACACTCTCCTTAAATTCGTGCCTCACTTCCTGTCAGCTTCCACCACTTGATTTTTGTTGTTGAATTTGGTCTAAACACCAGGCCTTTAAACTAAGCAAATATTGACATTGTATAGAAATCAGAATACCCTAAAACTGTGTTTGAGAGTATACAGTTATTTTAAATGTTAGCAAATCTACAATAGTGTAAAGATGTATATTTGTCAATATTGCTGTAGTATTTACGTACATTTACACAGTGGAAGTTAATATCATGATTCATCAGTCCCTGATGTCTTTTGTTGCAGATGATGCTTAGTATTTTGTTTAGTTAGTGTAAGTTTAAAGTTAGAAGACGTATTTGAATACCCTCTAATTCACTGGATTCATTTTCTAAGTCAAAGTAATCTCTCAATTATCTGAACTAAAAGAACCAAGGCCCTGTCGGACAAGGTCAAAATTTGAGTAAAGTAAAAAAAAAACTATGGTATTAAAATGGCAACCCCGTAACTTTATTCCGCTTTCCTTGTCAGTATCTCATAGGTGTGAATACTCAGTATAACTGAAAACTTGATGCAAATGGCAGTTAGCTAACTTCTCTGTATTTTTAACAAAATACTGTACACTGTATGAATAAAAAAAAAGCGAACCCCTCTTTTCCCTCGTATGCAATGTGCAGTACGGTAGGTTACTCTACCAGATAAAAATGAATATCCCTTTCTTTATCATTGTGCCCAAACCCGTACAGCATAGCTTTTGAAACACACCAAACAAAAAAAAAGTAATATTTTGTTTTTCATTTTATCCAAAACCATTGCAGCACAATCTTTAAAATACATCATACACAAAAAAGCAAACCTACAAATAAAAAAAATATACTTTTTCTCTGTCACTTACCTGTGCACTGCCCTTGGTGCTTATGTTGGCCAGACTTTTAAAAACTTTTGAGGAGGTTTACTAGTTCTCTCAAGCTCCTCCCCCTCTGTAAAAAGAGGGTAAATGCTCTTTGTTACCAACTGCATTGATACGTTCTGAATGTAGCCAATTAGAGGTGAGCATGTCTGTCAGCTATTAAAAAGGAAAAAATCACAATGATATATACATTTTCTGCCAATAGCAGGAAAGCTTACAAAAAAACATGAGTGCAGTCTACCCACACACCCTCTACGATACACTATTGAACTGATGATGTATCTGTATCAGCCAACCAAAAGCGATTGAAAAAGTAACGTATGGTGACATGCTTTTAAGCCAATAAGAATTGCGAAAGCTCACTCAGTCTCTGTCCTTTTGCTTTGTCATTTTCATTGGTATTTAATTTTTTTGAGTATTTGTCAATGTATGCAGTGAAAATTACTGTATGATAAAACACCAAGAAATGAAAAATGAGAAATGATATAGGAAAAAGGCAAGGTTGGTGTGTGTGTGTGTGTGTTTGTTTGTTTGTTATTGGCTGTGTATGTTTAAATGTGTGTTTCGTGTCATGTTATTGGTTGTTTCTCTCTCTCTCTCTCTCTCTCTCTCTCTCTCTCTCTCTCTCTCTCTCTCTCTCTCTCTCTCTCTCTCTCTCTGTTGTGCATGATTACTGTATTTTAGTAAAAGTTACAGTACGGTAATATCCTGTAATAAAATGTGAGAAAACATAAATGTGTTACAGGCTGTACATATGTACAGTAGGGTGTTTTTAGTGCTGCTCTCTCTCTCTCTCTCTCTCTCTCTCTCTCTCTCTCTCTCTCTCTCTCTCTCTCTCTCTCTCTCTCTCCTCTCTTTTTTTTTTTGCATTGTGCATGATTGTTTGATCGCAAGTTAGAGTACAGCACTGTAATATCCTTTAATAAAATGTGGAAAAAGTATAAATGTTTTATACATAAAACAAAAAAGCTCTGACAGCGTCAAACACCTGCCTATTGATCTTCACCCATCCCACACTGCATTCCCACCCCCAGCCTAGGAAACTTCTTTCCCAGCAACCCCTTCTCAGCATACTTATTTCCCATCATGACCAGCCATCTGACTCCCCCCACCCTCTCTCAGCCTGTTTGTGAGTGTAAGTAGTATATTTGTCTATCTATCTATTTTTGGTTCATGAGGTCTGATTGTGTCTGGATAATGTAAAGCTTCAGATGTGGTGAAATCAGATAATTGAGGGATTACTGTATATACAATTACATATAGTATATATTTAAGTTTACACTTGTGAGTGGTACCCGCTTCAGTTTGTATGTATATATAAGGAAAGCATATGATATGGCAGTGGCCTGTAGAAAGTAGTTTGATGCAAGGTTGCCTTGTAGCCTTGCTTGTTTTCGTGTCACAGGTAGTATTTTGGGCTTGTGACTGCTAAGGTATAAACCTGCATTAGCACTATTAGTATTGCCTTCTTTATAGTAGTAGTAGTACTGTAATAAGACAATGAGGCATTTGCTTTAACTTTCATCATGCTATATTTAACTTATGGTGATGATGCAATGTTGTTTTAGTGGTAGGAGTACTTTTATTTTAATGATATACCAATGATTTATTTTGTATCTTGAATTATTATTCTAACAAGAAGGGATAAGAAATGGACAAAATTTAATTGATAGGGATCATGCACAGTGTTGATATGTGTATTGCTGTAAGTAATGTAACAACCTCTGCTTGTCAAGAGCTCACTCTCTGGTTCTGTTTTTCCTTACATCGCTATTATCAGGTATGTCGCTGCCTTTGGTAGGGTTTGGGGCTACTATTTTTCCTTTACACTCTTGTGTATTTATTTACCTTTTTATGATAGTTTTAATTTGTTTGTCTGTCTTACTACACAAAAAGGCAAGGGTTGTAAGATTTTTAGGCAATTAGGGAAAATCTTTTAGTATTATGCATTTATTATGTCTTTTGTTTTGAGCCTCTAAACTTAGAAGTTAGCCTTTGCTTGTTATAAAAAGGGTTAACAAGAGAAATCAAAATGTGTATTTTTGTTTGCCTTCAGATATATAATGAGCAGTCCCTCTGGTCCAGTTTTAAGGAAGCAGGAGCTCGATGCCTTTCTTGTGACTGCATTTTCACCTGATCTCACCAATGCTCATTATTTACAAGAATTGCAGGTATGTTGGACGTTTGTAATGTATCACTTTGTTTGGTAGGGTGCTGTTGTACATCCAGCTTATCTATTGTTATGGGTAAGGTTAATTTTTATTCAGTTTTTTAAATGCATCACGCAGTTTTAGTTCTGATGTGTGTGAGAAGCTTAAAAGAAAGGAACAGTTGAAGTTTTTTCATTTATTCCTTCATAATTCAAAAGGTCAACTTTTGTTATAGCTATGATCAGCCATTGTTCAAAGTAACAGAAAGATATTTTGGGATACTATGTAATAGTAATTTTACAAAAAGCTAATTAATTGTGTGAGTGTAAACTTCATATGTTGCATCACATCCCCATTAGTCATACACTATATTGTATATGCCTATTGTGGTCTTTATTGTTCCCAGACTTAAAGGTGTTTAGGTTAAAAGATGGGAAAGAATTGTAGTCTCATGACTACCCAAAAATCATCTTCCCTACTTTTATTTTCCATGGAGCAGTGTAAGTAGGTACCCAAAATCATGTTCCTTATTGTTAAATTTCGACGGGACAACTGAAAGAGGTCATAAGAAACTTGATCCATGATGGGCTTAGTTGAGTCTTTCTGAGGGCATAACTTCTGCACCTGACTTCATAGTAAAACCAAACGAGTTACCAGTACTGTTCCACTGTATTCTCAACCATCCCTTCCCCTGTTGCTTTCACGAATAACAAAGATGACCTTCCCTTGTGTTGTTTATTACCTGCAGAAAACCCGTTGATTTTTTTTCCCCATGTGACAGCTTAAGAAAGAGGTCACAAGAAATAACAACCTTTAACTGGGTAAAGTAAAACTAGGGACCAGTCTGTGGTCTAAGGCTTTTATAAGCTCAACCTTCACTACCTTATACATTTGACCGCTGCCTATGCTGTTCAGGATTCATGGTTTCAGCTATTTGCAGATTTTTCTGTGGAATTTATCCCCAAATTATTTGTGAAAAATTCAGCAATTCGCGGATTTTTTCGCTGAGAAATATTCACTAATTACTGTATTTTCATGTTATTTTCATAACTAAATACATTTTTCATGATGATTTTTTTTTACTAATTTCCAATTATTAACCCTTAAACGCCGAGCTTCTATTTACAAAAGTGTCCGCCGTATGCTGGCGGCGTTCAGGAGGTAGCGCCGAAGCGGAAAAAAAGTTTTTTTCAAAAAATCACAGCACGCTTAGTTTTTAAGATTAAGAGTTCATTTTTGGCTCCTTTTTTTGTTATTGCCTGAAGTTTAGTATGCAGCCATCAGAAGTGAAAAAAAATATCATATATAAATATTGAAATATATGACAGCGCAAAAAAAAATTTCATATATAATTGTTTACAAATCACGCTGTGGCAAAACGGTTAAAGCTAATGAGTTATTTTTTTTTTTTGTATTGTACACTAAATTGCGATGATTTTGGTATATAACAAATTGTAAAACGATTAAAGCAACACAGAGAAAATATTATCACAAAATGATGCATGAATCCGTAACGTGCGGACGTAAAAAAAAGTTTTTTTCAAAAATTCACCATAAATCGAAATATTGTGCTAGAGACTTCCCGTTTGTTGCAAAATGAAGGTAATTGATTGAATATTGCTAGACTGTAAGTGTTTTACCTTACAATTGCGTTTTTTGACCATTTCGGTCGAGTCAAAGTTGACCGAAGGTTGAAATTTTGGCACTTATCGTGATTTATATGAAAATATTTCAAAACTGATAAAAGCTACAACCATGAGTTACTTTTTTGTTGTATTCTACATGAAATTGCACACATTTTCATATATAAAACTTTGTGTAACGACTAATATAAAATGGTGCAAACATTATGACAAAGTGACGAAAGAATTTCTGAGATGTTTGGCCGAGTTACCGCGCGCGCGGACATAAGGAAAAAGTTTTTTTTTTAAAAATTCAGCATAAATCGAAATATTGTGCTAGAGACTTCCAATTTGTTGCCAAATGAAGGTAAATGATTGAATATTACTAGAATGTAAGAGTTTTAGCTTACAATTGCGTTTTTCGACCATTTGGGTCGAGTCAAAGTTGACCGAAGGTTGAAATTTTGGCACATCGTGATTTATTTGAAAATATTTCAAAACTGATAAAAGCTACAACCGTGAGTTATTTTTTGTTGTATTCTACATGAAATTGCACACATTTTCATATATAAAACTTTATGTAACTAATATAAAACGGTGCAAACATTACGACAAAGTGACGAAAGAATTTCTGAGATGTTCGGCAGAGTTACCGCACGCGGACGTAAGGAAAAATTTTTTTCAAAAATTCAGCATAAATCAAAATATTGTGCTAGAGACTTCCAATGTGTTGCAAAATGAAGGTACATTATTGAATATTACTAGAATGTAAGAGTTTTAGCTTACAATTGCGTTTTTTTATCACTTCGGTCGAGTCAAAGTTGACCGAAGGTTGAAATTTTGGCACTTACCGTGATTTATATGAAAATATTTCCAAACTGATAAAAGCTACAACCATGGATTGTTTTTTGTTGTATTTTACATGAAATTGCGCACATTTTCATGTATAAAACTTCATGTAACGGCTAATATAAAATGGTGCAAAAATTACGACAAAATGACGAAAGAATTTCTGAAATTTTCGGCCGAGTTACTGCGCGGATGTAGGGAAAAAGTTTTTTTCAAAAATTCAGCATAAATCGAAATATTGTGCTAGAGACTTCCAATTTGTTGCAAAATGACGGTAAATGATTGAATGTTACTAGAATGTAAGAGTTTTAGCTTACAATTGCGTTTTTTTACCATTTCGGTCGAGTCAAAGTTGACCGAAGGTTGAAATTTTTGAATGATATTAAAGTGTTTTAGATGATAGTTTAAGGTATATTTGTCGTAGGATGATAGTGTAAGGTATACATTTGGTGTTTGAACTATTAAAACAGGCAGTTATAAGCATTTTTAGAGGGGGTTTAGGTATTCGGGGATTTTCTGTATTCGCGGGTGGGTGTGGTTGGTACGCATCCCCCACAAATACCGGGGAACGACTGTGTACAGTTACAGGAGCTCCGTCAGATTTACATGCAGTGAAGATGTTAAGAGAACAGTAACGTCAAGGTCTGTGATAGATGGAATAAGCTCTAAGGAGGGTGCATACTGTTGACCATATTTTGTTAAGACCTAACCCAGCCATTTGAAATTTAAATATGTTAAAACCAAGTTGTCTGGTTAAACTAATTTTTAGGTAATAAAAAGAATTACATTAAACCCCCTGTATTCGTGGAGGATGCATAAAACACACACACACACACACACACACACACACACACACACACACACACACACACACACACACACACGCGAATACTTAGAGCCCTTTTAAAAACACTTAGAACTGCCTATTTTGGTAGTTCAAAAGTATTATCCTACTTACGATGGGGTTAGGTTCCAAAAAACCCATTGTTTGCTGGAAAAACATATCTCGAATATAGCCTAGCCTGCACTAGGGTATTTAGTACCATGTATACATACCGTATATGGTAGCCTAGCCTACACTATAAAGTATACTCTATACATACACGGTATAGTAATTATTAATATCAGCTAATTCGGGAGGTTCATGCAGAGTGACTTACGATAATTCAATACAAAGAGAAATTGAATAACAAACAAGAATTAGCTTAGCCTACGCTATGGTCTATCATATATATATATACGGTAGCCTAGCCTACATTTTACTGCACTCTGTATTCACATAATATATTATACAGACAACAACATAACGAATATGCATCTTTTCCATGGATCTTTTAAAATGTTATGCTTTAATTCACTGTATCCAATAATATTGCATATATTCTTATATAAATTGCGATCAATGTTTTGGTTTGGAAATCGATTATGTGGTAAGTTTATTTCGCCGTATTTAACTCAGTTCAGAGCACTTTTCTTGCTTATAGTTAGCGTAAATAAATCTCTAGATACTTTATTTATATGGGGCAAGGTTTTTTTTTGTTATACGAAGTATTTTTAAGTCGAAATATAACTTAAATTAAATAAATCTCGTTGTGAAATTAATTTATCTATTTTTTTGTTAATAGATGATGTTGGCTGTTTGGGGGCATGTTTGTTTTGTGTAAAAAAAAAAATTCAAGATTCCTTTGACAATTTTCACTTGATTTCGTCATAATACAAGCTTTATATATTTATCGTTAATTGGCGTAAAAATAGCAGTAATATGTTTTATTTCATGCCCAATAGTTTGATTAAAATACTTTCTCTCCAATTTTAATTATGGTCGAGTTTCATCCATGTTGCCAATGCAGGATAATTTATAGTCATTAGCAGCTAGAACAGTGTTTTCTCAGGTTCAGCTACAACTTGCAGCTTAAATTTAGCAGTATATTTCCTTGCTGATCTTTTATCCATACAGAATAAGGGTATAATGTAAAAATATATCAGTCCTTCTCTACTTAACGTCATTTGTACTATAACTACGGTCATTGTTTACTACTGTACGATGGTTGAAATACAAGCAAAACGGCTGTTGTTATCCGATTCAGTTATAAGCAAAACAACAGTTTCTCGTTCGGTTGTTTATGGCTGTACGCATTTACGCAAGAGTATAACGTTACTAACAATTATCATTCTCTTTTACTTTTTTAACTAGAAGATGGGATAAAGAGATGGAGGAAAAAAAGTTGGTCTATTGTAATTTGGTCTCTCTCGCAGCCTGATTGTACGCTGCTGCCTGCGCCTGCGCGAAATTTAAAAACATTTTATAAATGTTGTCGTATCTATCAATTGGTTACCCCATCGCAAAATTGAATTATCGTAAGGCCAATTATCGTAACTCAAGCACTACCTGGGTACCTGAGTATTTTAATAGTTTTATCACAAAAAAGTGCATTTAGTCATGAAAATGACATGAAAATATAGTAATTAGTGAATATTTCTCAGTGAAAAATACTGCAAACGGTGAATTTTCAGCAAATAACGCGTGTATATGTTCCATAGAGAAATCCACAAATAAATGAGTCCGTGAATCGTGAGACCCCAAATACATGGCTTTATTTTACTATTATTAAGTAGGTTTACGTGGAATAGGTAGATTATGTAATTGCCTTGGTTTTTTATGAATCTTTAGAAAAAGCCTTGCCCTTTTGTTCCTTCTTTTGTGTATCAGTGTTACTCAGATTTAGTTAAACTGAAAATTTGCCCCGTAGGCATCTACTACTAATAGTTTATAATAGTGTATTTGATCCCCCTTTTTTTTCCTCACTTTCAGCTTCCCTTAGTGACTGGTCGGGGTGCCCAACTTGCAGCTCTCTTCATGATGGGGGTAGAAACAGCATTATTCGCAAATGATGCCTGTGGAGCCCCTGTCCCATGGTTGATGTGCTGTCCATGGTTGTATTTTGATGGAAAGCTTTTCCATGCAAAACTTATCAGGGCTAATTGTGCAAGATCACTTTTAGAGGTAACTGTAATTAAAGGAATGAATTACATTTTTATGGAATTGCAGTGGATTTATTAACTTTAAATGCAGTGTGTAAGCTAGATGGGAGATCATTCATACAATTATCAATACAGTACAGTATGTATTTAACTGAAGAGTTTGTTAACTTGCTGTTGAAACCTGATCCTATGAGACATTGTTCATTCAGGTGTTAGGTAAATGTTTTCAACATTTGCTATGTAGGATGGTTGCTTGCAAATTTAGTAGGAAATACTTTTGAATTTTTAATTTGCTTCTTTATACGTGTTTGGCCATCAGTATTTTTCACAATTAGGCTTACAGTGCAGTACATTTGGAGTACATTTTGAATAGTATTAACTTAGTTTTGAAGTTAATCAGTAACTCTTGTAATTGATAATTTGTGAAAAGCTGGTTTCTGGATATATACTGTAATTGAAAAATATTAAGAATTTTCTAAATATAGTGTATATCATTGCAACTAAATATTTTCATTACCAGGTGTGTGAGGGAGAAATAGATTTGGTGGCTAAAGTGGAGCGTTGTCGGCAGGCAGTATTAGAAGGTCTGCGAGTTGAATTTGCTCATCCTCTTCTTCCCCAAATGCCAGGGGGAGTTAATAATCACAAAATGAATCCTCATCCTCCTTACCCACCAGGATTTGCTCAACATAATGGTCAAGGAAGAGGGCAGGGGGCCCCACGCACACTACATCAAGGTTAGAATATGATTAGCTGCTTATTCCTTAATGAGATGCATGCCAGCATTTTCATCAGTCAGCTTATTTGTGGTAGTTTTTACTTGGAACCTTTTTCCAGAAAGATAGCTGTCATGGAAATTATGAAAGAACTCTTGCTGTAAAGCAGTGATTTTCAAGTGTGACCATGTATCTAATAATCTTAATTTGAAATCCAGGGGAGATACTTTAAGGCACTTCTGAGTGTATATGAAAAGGGACACTTGGTGAGATCTTTGAAGGCACCATACATAAGTAATCAAGCTCAAGATTAACGTACTGTTTTGATCTTGATGCCTGCACTCATAATTATCCTTCCTGTAACCAACACTAAACTTTTCTGGAGCATGCCCAATTTTAAGGTTTGTGTATGCAGTCCTCTCCAGGTTCCTCCTTGAGGTTCTCTGGGATTATGTGCTTACTGCTCCCAGGATTATAGGTATAATTTCCACTTGATCTTGCCATATCTCCTTATTTTTGGCAGCAGATCTTGAGCCTGTATTACATGGTTAGTTATTACAACATATTCTCAGAGTACTTTGATTTTTTCATTCTTATTTTATTTTGTATGTAACGTGTATGCAGTGCTTGGTCTTCTGTATCCTTCAACATGCCTTCTGTCTTCTTGAGGGCCTCCCCTCTCCCCTAGTCAGCCATTGCCAAGTGCCATTTCCAGCTACATCCTGAGTCTGCCTCTATCCTTGGCCATACATTTGTTTGTATTCCCTTATTTCTTACCTGTGGCTAGTGATTCTTTACATAAACTTTTCAGGCTCTTCATCGACAGCAATAAATTTTTAATTCTGATCTGTTGTCAACCACTCATCTTCATTGTGCTTAATGTACAACCCTCCACACTTGCATCCCTCTTCCTCCTTTTCCTCTTTAAAAGTAGAGCCATGCCACGCTTTCTCTGGGAATTAGTGTCTTATCGATGTTTATAAGTAATCTTGTTTTTCTGTCCATGTTTTTTGTCTTCATTTGACAAGTTTACTGTTTCTCCATGTAATCTTACCACTGGCAGAACCCATTTAAAGACTGACTTTCAATGTTTTCACCTTTGAGCTTAGACTACAGTACCACCCTAATCCTGGAGAGGTAATCCATTCTGCTGAGATTGTCAGCCTCAGGATTTCTAGGTACTTTTAACCAGTCTCTTCTGTATCCTTGATGGAATATTCTCTGATCTGAGGATTGGATTCCTTTACTGTGGGGGTCTTTCATTTTAATATACTGTATTCACAACTGCACATTTTTCGGTGCTAAATTCATTTTCATGTGTGAAATTATGATGCAGACTGTCCGTACAAGGCACAATCCAAGGCACACCTTAGCTAGCACCTGTGAGCAGCTGAGGGGATGCAGGAAGATGAGAGATGGAAAGCATTTTCATGCTTCCCAAAGGAAGCATGTTGAACATATTAAAATTTAGGCTTTCTTTATGCCAGCATGGGTACTGTAAAAGTGACAAGGTAATAAAGGTTCTTAGCCATGGCCCTTTGGCCTCCAGGTGTATTGCTTTGAGCCTTTTATGGTTTATGCATTTCTTTGGGTATCTTCTCCTTTTTCTTGTTCATTTCTCATTTATGAACAAATCCTTTGGGTGAACCTAGTGTTAGTTTAGTGTTAATGTTGCTGTTTCATTAAACCACATTTTGAAGGTGAAGATGATTTTCATTTCTCTTGTGGCTGTCATTCAAGTATAGTTTAACTACCTAACAGGTCATATAATCATAGATGGATACTACACTAATGTACATAAATCCCAAGTGTGTAGTTTTACAAGTATTATGCAAACATTTTAAAACATGGAAATTCAAAAAAACAGTTGTAATTCATGTAATATGCAGCAGTGTATTAAACTGGCAACTCTTTAATTGAGAGTTGTTCCTAACATTGCAATGTATTTGGTGTTTTAGATTATTCCATTGTAAACTTTTCAGAAATCAATCACATTTCCAGCATGTTTGTGTTTTCCTGAATATCCTTGGTTGGTTAAGAATGACTCCATAGTCATTTAATTTCTGCGAAGTAAAGATATCGTGTGTCAGCTATGCTTTGTTTGTTTTAGAATTGGAGGACCTTTATTAAAGAAATTATTGCATCTTGTGTGAAGAAGAATAATTTTCAGGATTAACTGAGCATTTTAATTTTACATTTATATTAGGTAATGGTATGAGGAGGATGTTTTCACGAGGGGGCCAGTTGCAGGTTGCTGGTGTGGTAGTAGGTTCTTGGGGTCCAAACTACGGGTCATCTGGTAGACCCAGAGGAGCCAGGTATCCGGTAAGTTGAATTGCATCCACGTTGAAAAATCTACACTGACAGTAGCTGAATTTTTAAGCACTTGTGATTATTTTGTAGATGAAAATGGTATTGTAAAGTTTCTTGTAGTCTTTAAAGTTGAAGTAAGATTTGTAAGATTTTTGTTTGTAGGTAGTAGTACCCTTATGCTATTTTTTTTGTACTATTTAGAAATAGCTTGGGGATTAAGTGTTATGATTTTAGTTTTCAGGTGACTACTTTTCAGGTGTATAAAGTAAGGTTTTTAGTGGTTGCACGTGATCTCATTGTTTGGAAAATTTATATTTTGTTTTTTGAGTATTTCCCACCTTGAAAGAGAATCGGGATATAAATTATCAGTTTTAATAATTTGATTGTAGTTCTAGACATAAACTTAAAGAAGAGATAATTGGTGTGTGCATGTAGCTCCTATTTACATTGTTACTTTGAATCTTTTATGTAGGGAATTATCTCTTGGAGGATAATGATTGATGTAAAATAGTAAGGTATGATAGACTGCAAAATGTAGTTGGTAGTTGCAGGATTTTTTAATGAGATATTTTTATGATTTGGAAGCTTTTGAAATGTTCAAATACTTTTTGAATTTTTTTTATTTTTATGATTTGGAAGCTTTTGAAATGTTCAGATACTTTATGAATTTTTAATTTTTATGATTCGGAAGCTTTTGAAATCTTCAAATACTTATGAATTTTTGCTGTTGGCAGTCGGTTTGATGGTAATCTGGTTAATGTGACAAATTGTTAGTAATTTGCTGATGATGCATTATATGATATGATATCAGCTACTCAAATTAGCATTGTCTTATTGTGTAAAACATGATATAGTCAGTTTCACAGAAGCTGTCAGAAACAGAAATGATAATTACCAGATTTGCGTACAGCCGACCCTCGTTAAGGCAGACTAATAGGGGGCCAGGGTGTCCGTCTTAGCCGATAGTTCGGTTTAACCGGGGATATCTATATACCGTATATACCTATAAATATATTGTATTTCAATATTTTTATAAAGAGTATGAATCATAAACCAATGTAGAAACATTTGAATTAAAGCTCATGGTAAAAGATGAAAAATGAAGAATAAAACATGATAAAAATGATAGAATTCAGCCGCATATGCTAATCCTAGGCTGAGACATGAACTCATAATTGTCAAGTAAAAAGAAGTGGTCTCTAAAATGAAAAGTAAGAATGAAATTTAGATTACAGGTACACAATCCTTTACCCGAAATCCTCGGGGCCAGATGTGTTTCGGTTTTTGGAATTTTTTGGATTTATGAACTGTAGGGTCAGGAGCATAATCAAACATCGCTATTGCAGCAAAAACATTTTTTTCCATTTTTTCATGTTTTTTCATTTTTTACATTTTAGTTTATATTATTTATATTAACATACTGTTAAATGAATGTGAGATAATTAAGATCATCAGTAATAAAATAGTGGGACAATTAAGACCATAAGTTCACTAACACATTTTGTTTTCAACAAAAACATTCCGTAAAACGCAAAAATATACATGATCAAAATCATTGTAATTCAACTTGTAAAATTTAACTGTAAGTAAGACTATAAAATACATTTCATCATATCGATCATGGAGAGGATTGTTTTTTATTGTTACTAATGTCGTCATCTGTTTGCAGTCGTAAATCTGAGGACGGTCCGGGAATAGGATTGGCAAGTGATGACGCATCACCACGACAGACTGTTGTGGGGTTTTTCATATCACTATGTTAAAAGTTGAAATTATCGTTGAATTCTTATTTTCATGAAGCAAATTATTGGGTGATTTTTGCCATCAGCAGTCAAATAATCATGATCATGGCAATGTTCAAACTTAGTGCCATCAAGATGTATGTCTTTGAATAGAACAGAAGTAGAGGGCTGTTATTGGCTAGCAGATCTCCATGGCAACCAGGCAGCCAATCAAGTTTTAGCTGTATTCTGTCTGAGAAAGAACTTTTGCTCAGAGAAGCTGACAATGGCATAAGTACGTGTTTTGAATATAGTACATAGTATGTATTTTACTGATTACTGTACATGAAGAATAGAATGAATTCCTTCTTATTACGAGTGCAAAATTGTTGGTTCAGAGATTCTTCATCAACAATTTTTTTTTTCAGAAGATGTTTACTAACGCTGCATTGACACCTTTAAAACAAAATTCTTCTCTTTAATCTTTCGAGGGTAGAATTATGCTGCAGAGAGGGAACTGGCAATTTTCTCTCTCTCTCTCTCTCTCTCTCTCTCATGTCATTTGCCACGTAAACAGACAGAATTTTGCTGTATAGAGGGAACTGGCAATTTTCTCTCTCTCTCTCTCTCTCTCTCTCTCTCTCTCATGTCATTTGCCACATAAACACAAATTGTTTAGTAACTCAGCTTTTGTCTTCATAAAGTTTACCATTGGCATGTCTTTTCTCTTCTAAAAAACATACAAAGCATTGTACTGTAGTTGCCAGTCAGGCAGCAGATAGGTAAAAATGTTAATGCTCAGTGATTGGCTACGATACTTCCTACCCTTCCAGACAATAGTGTTTCTCAATGACAGTACATACTGTGCGCAAGTTAAATTGGTTACAAGTTAAAAGCATTTCAGTTCAGTACAGTATAAATACTGAACTATATATAAAATAAAAAAATAAATGAAAAATTTTTTATAAAAATAAATGAAAAATTTTTTATTTACCTTTGGTAAATAAAAAGGAAAATGGTACGCAACGAGCGGAGGAAAAGTAACTATCTTAAATCATGGTCGAATATGACGTATTTTAAATCGACTGACCCTCTTCGGTGTCCGTCTTATCCGATATCCGGATTAACAGGGTCTGGTTTAACAAGGGTCGACTGTATATGTAATTACTATATTGTTACTAGTGGTGTATGTGGTAGAAATAAATTGCTTTTGAATATTATTCCACACAAGATATGGTTAAGAATTTTAATGTAGATGTATGTAAATTTAGTGTGCTTAGCAGCAGACACATTTTTGGTTAATGTATCATGTTGGGTCATGGTAATGGTACCATTTATGTTGTATTACTGAATGTTATGTTCTGGATTAGTTTCTTGCTTAATTAGTTTTGCACAGTAATTTATTAAATTGGGGTTAGTTAATTGCCTTATGTATAGTACTGTCCAGTTTTCCTTTAGCATATTAATTTTGTGATTTAGGTAGTATAGCACTTTAGGGTTATTCCGTAGTTAGTTTTCTATCTGTAAATACTTGACATTTTCTTTTAACCAGTATGGTAGTGGTGTGAGGGAAGGTGGAGGCAGCATGGTGGGCCGTGGACAACCAAGGTTTGCTCGTAGCACTCGAGGCCGACCCACTGTACTGGTGAGTTTGACTACATAGAAATACTTGTAAACTGTAGTGGTAGTTTAAATATTGTTGAATCTTAAAAGTGACATTCATCTGTTTTGTGTACAGCTTTAGTGGTTAGTGGTGATACAGTTACATTGTGTAGCATTGGTATTACGTAGTATTTTTTGATCTGTGAGATTTCAGTTTTTCATTTTAATGGCTATCGTCATTTACACGATGTATACTGCATTTTTTAGTTTTTATTTATGCACTTATTATTATTATTGGTACTCATTTTTTAACTAGAATATATTTTCCTATTTTTAGCATTGTAAAGAGGTTCATTTAGTATTTTGTAAAATTACTTGTGATGTTTAGCTTTAGCTATTCAGTATGTCTTAATTTTGGGGTGCGGTAAGCTCAGGCATTGAGATGTTAAACGAACAAAGATTTCAAGTTAAGTTTACTTCAACACAACCCCATTAATGATCTTATTGCGTATTCTGATTACAGGCAGTCTCCAGTTATTGGCGGGGTTCCGTTTCTGAGGGTGTGATGATAACCGAAAATCAGTGATTTTCGGAGCTTTTTCGGTGATTTTTGGAGTTTATTGGCATCGAAAAGTGCCAATTTTCTGTTATCAGTGCCTCTGTTAGGTATGTATTGGCGCCAATACCCAATTATTGGTGTCGATAAGCGGAAATCTGCAATTTTTTGGCACCGAAAATTGCCGATTTTCGTTGCTAGACAAACGCCATAAAACCCGATCGCCGTTAATCGGGGGCTGCTTGTATGTGGGAACCCTTATCACATCATACTACTCCTGGTTAAGATTGAGATGCCTCTGCTGCCCATACTCAGTCGTGCTTATGGTACAAAGTATGCTACCATTTTCAATGTGTGACGGTCATTGAGTCAGTATAGTTGATCTTGCCAGGAAAGCCATTTTCAAGTATCTTTCAGCAGCTTCTCCCAGCCGTGACTACGACTGCAGTCTTGATTGTGGGGACAGCAATTGTAGTATGATGATTGTGGATGATCTACTGCTGTTTGCATTTTGGAGATTGCTCAGTGAGATAGAAATTCAGCCATAAAGTGTACAAGACAGAGCAAACTCATTTCATGTGTAACCTTAAACTGGGAAACGATGATGTAAAAATATGATAAGGATAATGAGATTGGGCAGCATGATTTGCGTATTGTGTGGGAATGTAACTCATATGCTACAGGTTGGTCATCAGTGAGTCTTGCACCTGACTTTGTAGCAACCCATACAGGACCATTCCACAGCATACTTTGCTATTTCTTTCGTCTACTGTCTTGTGTAGAGGGCTTTGTTTTACCTACAGTGGATATTCAAGTTCTACCTGTAGAATTAAGTAGTAACTCCAGGCTGTTCATCTTGGCTAAGAAAAGTTATCCTAAGGTCCCACAGTATGTGATGGAGGACAGAACATAACAGGTAAGAGCACATGTCGCAAAGTTAGACCCCTGTTTGTTTCAGTTACCTTGAAATATGACTTGCATTTGTTTTCTATTTTGAGTGCAGGTACCTGGCATTGTCTACCAAAACCAGTTTGGCTACTTTTTATATTTTGAGATATTTCTTATAAATGGTTGGCCTTGTATTTGTTGTTACTAGTATTCACAGTGAATCGTATTACGTTTAGGGAAAACGGGGATTCATCATCTTCCACTTCATAATTCATCTTTTATTAATGGCACCTTCAGGAGATATAGGCCTTCAGAATTATTGGCTGTGATGTCTGGCATGTATGGGAAGTGTATTTTTCCAATCTGGAAGATGTAATGATGTGAGTGCCTTGTTATCCTTAGATGGTATAAGGGCCTCTCTTTCTTTGATGATATAACCACCTTGTGTTACATACCCTATGTTGAACCAGCAAACCAATGAACTGGGAGGGCATTGGCTCCAGACTCCTCATAGCACTCAGGTGCTCTCCTGGGTCCTACAGGCATTTGCAGACATTCAAGAGACATTTAGCTTTTAATTCTCTTGCCTCAGTAGGATTTTATACTGAATATATGGATGACTAAAACAAAATTTTTATAAAAGTAACTTACCAAGTAACTACATAGCTATTAGTTTCACTTAATTGCAGTAGTTCTAAATTTGAAATTCGTGGTAACACACTATTGTTTTATTGTAGGTAACTGAACCCCACCCACTACCGGGTAAGAATAGGTACAACAATGCTGAAGAGCCCAATTTGTTTCTGCCAGTCAACAACTGTACAACGGTTGGTTGAGCAGCTCTATGATTTGAATTTTGCCGGATGGTTGTATCTTTCACCTTTGGTGAAGTAGCCATTTGTGTTGGCAGCGTGCTATTTATTAGCATAGCTAGCTTGTTATTCAGGCTTGTGACTTGAAAGTCAGATTCTAGCATGTCTAGTATTAGGTGTTGCAGCAAAGCCTGTAATACTAGGCTTACTTCTGCGAAGTGTGACTCCCACACTTTGTGTTGCCATTGTAGAGGGCAAATTTGCTTGTTTGAACTTAAATGTGATGAATGCAAAGGCTGGGATTAGGGTAAATGGAAAGTTTTGGAAGCACACCTAGACAGACTCCAAAGAGATAGACAGAGAAAGGCAGCTGCTAGAGCCAAGGCTAAAAGTTCAGCTAGTCAGGTTTCTACTCTGAAATCGGATATTCCTCTCAACCTGTGCCTTCTACACCTCTACCTGTGTTCTCCCCAGTCACCAGCCCTCCGACTTTTCCTCAAACTCCGTTACTTGGCTCCCATTCTTCCGAACTCGATGCCATCGCCAGCCTAGAAGCTACAATTGACCAAAAGTTTGGCCTACTTGTTAATACTGTAGCCCAGATTGGGTCTTCGGTTAAGGCCCTTATGGATCAGGTAAGCGTAATTAGTGCTGGTGCAAATGCAGTGCAAGTGGGAGAGGTGACTACTCGTCCCACCGATGCTCCAAGACAAAGGTCAATGTTAGACTACCCCAAATCTGGGAGGAAGCAAACCAAAAGTCCAAGGGATATCGGTGGGCTTTGCCCATGGGTAGTAGCCCCCTCAGCCAAGCCTGTTGATCAAACCCAGGACTTGGCAGATTGTCATTGGAAAGGCGTCCATACGGATGTGCATGCTCTGTCGTCCAGTGATTCGGACACCAGTGTGGGCAGGGGGCGTAAACATTTTTCAAAAGTGTCGAGGCCATTGAAAAGGCATGCTCCTTCCACTGAGCTCGCTTCCCCGCTCTCACGTAAGATTCCCAGGGAACAAGAGCACAGTTCTCTTCCCTCATGCAGTTTTTGGGTTAGTCCCGAGCTGGTTGTGCATGACACTTTGGTGATGGAGAGCCAGTCTTTGACGTGGCATTCCTCATTCAAGTTGTCCAAGCGCCAGTGTCTGAACGTGCAGTGTCAAAGTGTTGTATGTCCAAATGCCCAGAGTCTGAACGCCTAACTTTCAGTCTTGATTGGCTTGTGCATGACAGTTCAATGATGGTGAGCCGGTCTTAGACACGGCATTCCTCATCCAAGTTGTCTGAGTGTCCAGCGGCCGAGCGCCTGGTTTCCAAACGTGTAGTGTTCAATCCATTCTTTGTCGAAGCGCCCAGCGTCCTAGCGCCAAACTTCTGAGCTCACAGTGTCTGATTGCCCAATGTCTGAGCATTGGTGTTGGATGGCCCAGTGTTCGAGTGATTGGGTTATGAGCATTCAGTGTCCGAGTGCCCAACTGCCAAGGTAAGGTTATGTTCACGTCTTTGTGAAAGACATTTTTAAAGTCTTCGAAGTATTCAGCTTCCTAGACTAGACAATCGGGACGTTGGCCAAGAAAATAGAAAACTGTAGTACACTTCAAGAGGACTTTGCTGCGGACTGGCTAGGAGTACTCTCTTGTGCTGACAAGGCCATCAGGGATGGCTCCCAGGAGCTGGCTACCTTTTTCTCCATGGGGGTTCTTAAGAAAAGGGAAGTGTTGTGTGCCTTTATCTCCAAAGGTGTTACTCCCTCTCAAAGATCGGCTCTCCTGTTTGCGTTTGTGCCTTTAGACCGGTCAGGTTTATTCCCAAGAACTACAAAAGAGTAGGTCGCGTCTGACTTACAGAAGAAGTCAACACAGGACCTTATGATGCAGTTGACAAGGCGTGCCAAGGAACGAATCCATGGCACTTTGGTCTCATTCAGCATGAGAACTGTCTCCCTGTTGCAACAGCAACCCTTTTGAGGCGGAAGAACCAAATTTCAGCCCCACCCACTCTCAAATCTGCTATAAGTCCAACCAACCAAGAAGTCATCCTCCAAACTGGCCTCTCGCAAGTGAGGTTCCGGTCCTCCGTGTCCCCGTAGGACCCAGGCTTCTCCAATTTTGGGACAAATGGGAAGCCAGGAATGCAGACCCCTGGACAGTAAATGTCCTACAAGAGGGCTGTGCCACCCCATTCAGGGAAAAACTGCCTCTGACATCCTCGCCCATCAGCTTAACAGCCTTCTCGGAAGGCTTGGAGAGGTTTTTGGCCCTGAAGGAAGGAGTATTGTCCCTGCTCAGGGAAAGAGCTGTGGAGTTGGTTGAAGACGTAAGCACAGAGGGGTTTTACAACTGTCTGTCTGTTGTCCCCAAGGTGTCGGGAGGTTGGAGACCGGTCCTAGACGTCAGTGTGCATATGGAAATGAACTGTTCAGTCCTGTCAGCCATTCATCTGGGAGACTGAATGGTAACTATTGACATGGAGGATGCGTACTTCCGTGTCCTAGTACATCCGTACTCAAGGAAGTATCTGCAGTTCTTATTCCAGGGCAGGGTCCTTCAGTTCAGGGCTCTCTGTTTTGGCCTCTCTATAACTCCGCTAGTATTCACCCATGTTCTCGCCCCTGTAGTGAGGTGGCTCCATCTCATGGGGATCAACATCTGTTTATACCTGGACGCCTGGCTACTACGCTCCCCATCGAAGGCAAACTGCACAGAGGACCTTCAAAAGACTGTACTACTGGCCTAAGAGTTGGGTCTTAATGTTCAGAAATCCCAATTTACTCCGACACAGTCGATTCTCTATTTGGAGATGAGGATCGATGCTCTGACTTTTTGGTCTTTTCTGTCCCACAAAAGATTCAAGACTGCCTGAAGAAAGTAAGAAACTTTATATGTCGCCCAGCTTGCACAGCCAACAATTGGATGAATATGCTAGGCATTCTCTCGTCCATCGAGAAGTCCGTGCCTTTAGGAAGGTTACACGCAAGAGTCCTGCAATTCTTCCTAAAGGCCAGTTGGCAGAGGGAAACTCTCCCAGACTCCTTCATTTTCCGCATCACTCCTGATATCAAGAAGGATCTTCGGTAGTGGCTTGCAGAGGAGAGGTTCTTAATAGGAAAGTCATTGCACCCTCTGATCCCTGACCTAATGTTGAACTTTTTAACAACATGGAAATATCTGGGAAGTGGTCGTCAGAAGAGAGGAAATTATATATAAATGTAAGGGAACTGAAGGTGATTCATTTGGTCCTTCAGCATTTTGTGACAAAGACTTGCGGCAAGACAATCACAGTCCACTCAGACAACACGACTGCTTTGGCCTCCATCAAAAGTAGGGAGGGACTCATTCCTTCTCCCTTTACGAAGTGGCCAAGGATCTTCTTCTCTGGGGAGAGATCAGCCGTACCAGGATAATAACTCGCTTCATCCAGGGAAAGTTAAACGGTTTTGCGGACGAGTTAAGTCGCTGCAAACAGGTCCTACCGATGGAATGGACACTAATCCACAGGTGTGCACCAACCTGTGGAAACAGTTGGGAAAACCGTTGGTAGACCTGTTTGCAACGTCGAGGAACCATTCCCTCCCCGTCTACTGTTCTCCAGCCTCGAACCCTCGGGCATGGGTGACGGATGCCATGCTGAGGACTGGTTGGACTTGGATGTCTATGCCTTGCCACTGTTCAGCATGGTGAGAGAAGTCCTAAACAAGTTCATGACCCACACCAATGTGGTTCCCGTACCTTCTACCTCAGAAGAGAAGCCTTCTAAAGCAGCGTCACTGCCATCGCTTCCATCAAGGCTTATCCTCTCTTGCTCTGATGGGCTTCAGACTGTCAGGTAGCTTTCCAGAGCAAAGAACTTTTCAAGAAAAGCTGCAGAAGCAGTCACCAAGTGTAGATGCAGTCTTCCGCTAATGTCTACCAGGCGAAGTGGACAGTCTTTTGTGACTGATGCCGAAGACACAGCGTATTGTCTTCTAAAACCTCTGTAGCACAGATCGCTGATTTTTTAATATTTCTGAGGTTCTTTCGAGGCTTGGCTACCTCTACAATCAGAGGTTATAGATCTATGCTAAACTGTGTGTTCAGACATAGAGGTCTCGATTTGTCTGCTAATCAAGATATAAGCGATCTAATTAAATCCCTAGACACTTCCAAGCAAGAAAAGTTTACGTCAGTCGCCTGGAATCTTAGTGCCGTCCTCAAATGGCTCTCTGGCCTTCCATTTGAGCCCCGTCATGCCGTATCGCTTTTTAGTTGCTTTAGCTACGGCAAATAGGATCATCGAATTCCATGCCTTCAGTAAGCGAATGGGTTTTTCGCAAGGAGATGCGGTCTGCTCATTCACACTTGGATTCCTGGCAAAGAACGAAACCCTGTCCACCCCTTGGCCTCATTCGTTTATGATCAAGAGTTTGTTAGATATCCTTGGGCCAGCAGACCAGGAGAGAACTCTATGGTGTTCATTAAAAAAACCCTCACGACCGTTATCTAAGAATGCCTTGGCCTTCTTTTTAAAGAGTGTTATTTCTGAGTCACACTTAAAGATTCAAGAAGACAATCTCTGTTTTTAAAGTAAACGCTCATGAGATGAGATCAGTTGCCACTTTGCTGGCTTTTAAGAAGAACTTGTCGCTCTCCACGATTCTCCAATCAACTTACTGGACATCAAAATTAGTGTTCACCTCCCATTACTTGCGCGATGTGGAGACAGTCTATAATAATTGCAGTACATTAAGCCCATTGGCCGTGGCTGGCATGGTATTGGGGGAAGAAGGATAGGGAATATACTTTCCAATCCTCTATCTCCTCACCTTGTTAAAGGATGCTGAGTTTTGGGATGTCTGGTGTGCCATATACCAGGAGTACCCACCAGTCGTGGTTTTTTAATGGTTGGGTGAAGGTTTTAATACTGTGTGGTAACGAATTTCTGATTGTATTCATTGTACTGCACCCAGGCCAAGGGCATTTATTTTTTAAGGTCTTATCAGTCTTCGGGGTACTCCTTGACTGCAAGGTTCTCCCACAAGTAGAGACGACACTTGGCTTTATTGCCGTGTCACTAAAGGTTGAGATGAGTGCCAACCAGAGGCAGTATCTTCCTGCTGCAGCTCTCTCACCAGGTAATGTTACAACAGGCATTACACCAATGCTGTCTACCTTTCTGTTTCAAAGAGTGTTTTTGGATGGAAAATGTCCATACTTCCCACCTCCTGTCAGTGTGGGATTCAGCTACGTAGTTACTTGGTAAGTTACTTATATAAAAATGACATTTTTACGGTGAAATAAAGTTTTACATAAACTTACCAAGTAACTTTTTATATATACTTACCAAGTAACTAAATGATTAAAGCCCTCCCACCTTCCCTCTCATGGACATAGGGCACAAACAAATTGGGCTCTTCAGCACTGTTGTACCTATTCTTCCTTGGTAGCGGGCAGGGTCTAGTTACCTACACTAAAACAATAGCGAGTTACCGCGAATTTCAAATTTAGAACTGCTGCGGTTAAGTGAAACTAATAGCTATGTAGTACTTGGTAAGGATATATAAAACTTTATTTTATCAAAAAAATTTCATTTCCAATACAAATTCATACATAGTGCCTTACTGTTTGACTCACATCTTACTGTCAGACCCACAGTTTTGAGACTGTTACTTATGCTTGTCATCAGAAGACTTTTGAACAGGTGTGGGGAAACACTCTGGACACAAATGTTAGGCTTATATATGGTTGATGTGTTTATATGAAAGAACTTTACAAGTTATCAAAACATTTTTATAAATGATTGTGTGAAGTGGTTGGCTTTATTATATATATATATATATATATATATATATATATATATATATATATAAAGGATTTTGACAAAGGAAAAATCTATTTCTGGAGAGGGGCCCGTGTCACCCGGTGAAATAGTCCATTCAGCACTTATTTCTAGGTAATTCCGTTGCTAGATACCAGAGAAAGCTAAATGAAATGCTGGAGTTACTACCCCCAGAGCGAGCTCCACTAGATGGAGTCGTGTATGGAAAAGGGTGAACTACAAAAACACGGAACCTTATCCTATAGAGATTCCCAATGTCAAAAGTCCCAACGAGAGAGGTGCCGATACAAGCCCATGCACTACTCAAGGGACTGTATACAAGGCAACACTAGCCGCATTCCATGTTAGCACCCACCTCACTAGAATGAAGTTTATCAAGGAGGGAGAGAATGAAAAACAGGGGTGGGTCACCGGGTGACACGGGCCCCTCTCCAGAAATAGATTTTTCCTTTGTCAAAATCCTTTTTCTGGATCGGGGTCCCGTGTCACCCGGTGAAATAGTAACAGAGAAATAAACATCATTCTTATGCTATTAAAGACTTAAATAGAAACGTTGAAAACTAGGAGAATTCTACCCTGAACATAAGTAAGGTCCTCTAAGTTCATGTAATGAAAATAATGTAAGTGGTCACCGTCTAAGATCATGAGCTTAGAATAGCACCTGAATAGGCTTGTATTAAGAAAATACTTCCTGCCTAATAGCAGACCCAATGACAGTGCCCCCCCCTTTTTTAAAGGAGAGGACCTGACAAAATTGCGAGGTCCTGTCTAAAAAGCCTGCAAGGAGAAAACTGGACACAGAAACAGACCTTGTAAAAGGGGAGTACTTTCCAAGGTGACCACCGAAAATGAGGACCTTCAATGTAGATAGAAAGTTAGGGTGAGAATTCACAACACTACCCTGAAGAGGGGAAACCAAACTGATTGGTTCCATGAGACAAACCAAACTGATTGGTTCCACCAGACAGGGCAGACAGTACAGGAAAACTAACACTAGAAGCTAAGCTGATTAAAAATTTTTGGGACTTCCTTAACAAGGAAAGATAAGAACAAGGTGATTGTTGGTTACCGAAGCTAACTCCGATACATTACTCAAAGACCAGGAAACCGAATGTGGACGGAGTACTGTTCTTAGACGAACACAGACCTTAGGGATGAAAGTTAAGGGCCTGTGAGTCTGGTTCCAACAAAACACTTTCCTCGAGGCCAATGCGGTCGCATCAGTACTATAGCTTCAAAACTATGTGAAGAGTGCTAGTTACTTAACTGCAGAACCATACTGCAGTAGAGTAGGATCCCTTAACTGATTTCAGGAAAACAGTAATAACAGGACCAATATCAGTTTCCTCCTCAACTGTAAGATTCACAAAGACCACAAAGCCAGGACATCAGAGTTTGAGGGGGCTGACGCAGGCTGAGTTTATACCAGACGGGACAGCTTGATAGTTTGTGGCTGAATTGGGTTGCAAACAGACCTACTTCCAGGCCCAGGAAAAGGTCACAAGACTACCTGAATGATGCTCCGCCTAAGGACTATTCCGACACCAGGGGGGAGGCCCTGGATAGGGAAAAAGCAGTGACCTTTTGGACCCCTACGAGAAGGGTGGTAGACGGAGGCACCTCGTCTGTTGGTTATGGAGAAGAATGAACCATAACCTGAACGGAGCAATTCGAGTCCAAAACCACCTGTTTACGCAGCGCACTATTGCTGTTTTGTTCAGAACCAGCCTAAAAGGAAACCTCTTGGGGGGGGAGTTTCCAAGGACAGGAAGACTGTCACCGCCTCCAAAGCGTTGATATGGAACTGTCGAACGTGACCGACTAAGTACCATGTACTCCATTGGGCCAAAAATAACCACCTCACCCGCCAGAGAGGTGACGGTGTGGAATACTGAGGCCGGAGGGGAAAGCTGGAGAGGAACTGACTTCGGTAAGCACTTGACAGTTGTGCAAGGCCGAGGCCACTATTCAAGTAGGAGGAATCAAGGAGACACGTCCCCGACTCCACCATACCCGGTCATAAACTCCAGCTTTGACTTCAGAAGGAGAACCGTCACTGAAGCAAACTGGAGAAAACCAGGACCTTTTCTTGGGCACGGGGAGAGGTATGCTTGAGATGATGAAATGATAAGATGCCCTTGCTATCTCTTTCCACTTCCACTGGATTCATAACTACGGAAGGCTACCCTCCTGAATCAGGTGGGATTCCTTCCTGGTTACTTAGAAGCCCAAAGACTAGAAACCGATTATAATGACCGCGCGCCCTCAGGCAATTCCCGACGCTGGGTGCCCAAATGAGCCAGGCAACTAGATATGCAGCTAGCATAGCCTCCTAATACCGGAGCTGTTGAACTACGGTATTGTTCAAACTGGCGAAGACTCTGGAGCTGCATTGAGGAGGGCATGAACCTGAAGGGGTCGCCTGCTCCCGAGTCTGAATCCCAAGAAGGGATAGGACCTTTCTGCAACCAAGATGTGAAAGGAAGCGTCGGAAAGGTCTATAGAGGTGGTTACGGCTCCACGGCGCAGTAGGATCCGAACCCACAAGACTGTAAGCAACCGAGACTTGCCGCATGAATAAGGAAAACAAACGGGACACGCCGGAAAAATTTTCCAGTGGAAGGGAACTTCCTTGGCAGACTGAAAAAGCCTGACAGGCCATTCGCAAAGACCCCAGAACTCTGGCCGGGGCTGATTGAACCTGATTGGGGGGGACAACAGTCCAGCTCCACCCCGGGCCCTGATAACTATACTCTGGGCCCAGGAACTGAAGTTCCAGTGGCCCCGAAATGGTACAGCCTCCCACCCATATGAGAAATACTACAGGGAGGAGGCTTGATTGCCTCCGTGAAGCGAAAGCCTTCCCAATTTCTCGGAGAGGAGTAGGATGCATCCCTGCTCCTATGATAACCCCGAGGGTCAGAGCCTCTTGCCAAATGTCTAGTGAAAATTTTTTCCTTAGGTTTTCGTATGAAGCAAAGAAAACCCCAGCGGCATTGCTATCTCTTTCCCGTGGGGAGGCAGAGACACACGGGGCGTTACAAGGGGCTGATGTGTTGGCTGAACCCGCACACATCGAGGTGGAGGCTGGGAGTGAGAGCTGACGGCTGTCTAGGGGCAGAGACCTGAAGAGCCTGCACCACTGCCTGAGCAGGGGGCTCTTGAACTACATGAACTTCTTGCCGGACTTAGGCAGGTCCCAGCAAGATCAGACCGTTTCTGCTCGTAGGGTAGACACCCATGAGAACGGAGGCTCTGGGTAACAATAGTAGCCCCAGATGGGCCGTGAACAACGCCCACCTGGGAAAAGATTAATTCTCCAGGTGAAACCGTTCATAAGATTTTTCAGCTCAAGGCGGGCACGGGCAAGCCTGACTTACACCCTGTTTCAGCTTCCGAAAATTGACTCGAAGCTTAGGGAGCTGTACGCTGAATAAATTAGAAGCGTAGTCCAGGGTTAGAAGATTCACTGTGAATGTATCTGTGATATCTGTCTCCGGAAATGCCTCAGCGATACATTTTCAAAACAAGCCTGTTGATAAGAGGGGCTACATTCGAGCACAAGGGGTAAAAACAGGGCTCTCCAAGAGAGCATGGTAAGACCCCACAGCTGGCGTGAACTTGGAATTCTCCGCCTGCCACTCCGTTAGAGTCCTCAGGGAGACGATGTGTCCAGCCCCTAGCTGAGGGCTCACTTATGGATCCTGCCAGACAGATGCCATGCTCGTTCTGACAGTCTGGTAAAACCCGGATAAGAGGATACCAGACCGGAAGGGAAGAAATGCCCTTCCACCAACCTCCGTGTGCCCACACCCCGACAGGAGGGTGCCTTCATGCTGGGAAGCATAAAGGGAAGGCACCAAGATTCCCCAGACTGGAGGGGAAAAGAGGTGGAGATGTCCGGAACGATAGAATTCCAGAACGGAGCAGGACTTAACAGGTGATCCATTGACAATGAGTCTTGAGATTAATCTCTTGGGATTTAAGCTCCTGGGAAAGGGAAGGCATGGACCATGACGTAGATAGTTAGTTAATAGGTTGACAATGACCCTCATAATGAGCCCCTTATAAGGAGACCCGTAAAAGAGTTTTCAACAAAGGAAGGAGGGGGTAACCGCCTTGCTTTGCTTGGGCCGTGTCCCTTTCCAGAAGACGAGGCCAAACTCGTAGATGGCACCGGATTAGAGATCCGAGACGTCCTTGAGGGGGCCCCGGAGCGGGTCTTCTTGGTTTAAAAAAGGGTGGTCTTTTTTTTTTTTTTTTTTTTTTTTTTACTGACTTCACCTTAGGGACGGTAGACCAGGAACCGTCGAAAAGGGATGAGAAGGTAACGAATCCCTAAAGGAAAAGTTTGCCTCACCTAATTCGAGCTAAGCGGAAAAGGCTTGTCTCAATTATTCCCGCACCTACTTATCGCTCCGGGACGATGTTCACAGGTCCGAGAACGAGACAGAAGGCCGCAACGTCTTCAGAAAACTCTCCGTAACCAATTAACTTGAAGCGAAGAGTTACGAGACTCTGGCGGCTGGCCTCCAGGAGGGGGAAAAATTAGAACCCCAGACACCGGAGGAACAACTATCAATAATTTATATAAGACGGAGTTTGGCGAAGGAAAAACCGATAGGTGTATATGAAACCTACCAATTTACCGAGAATCTCGCCCGGAAACGGAGTTTGGCGGAGGAAATCGATAGGCGTATATGAAACCTACCGATCCACCGAGAATCTCGCCCGGAGAGAGCCCAAACACCGAAAGATTAACTATTAATAAGCCACAAGAGGCGGAGAACCGATAGGTTTATATGAAACCTACCGAATTAACCTTTCTCTGGTATCTAGCAACGGAATTACCTAGAAATAAGTGCTGAATGGACTATTTCACCGGGTGACACGACCCCGATCCAGAAATATATATATATATATATATATATATATATATATATATATATATATATATATATATATATATATATATATATATATATATATATATATATATATATATATATATATATATATATATATATATATATATATATATATATATATATATATATCATAAGAATAGTTAATTATTACCAGTTGTCAGAAGAATGTGATTGTTGAATTAATTTTTTTCCCATTTCCCATATTGTAGGCTAAGCGTCGGACAATCAAGAAACGAGAAGTTCGTCCCATTCGTGGTCGTGGCATGGACAACCCAAGCAATAGGTAAGGGTAAAAATTGGGGGAAGTAAATTATCAAATACTTGATAACCATCTGATTTTTTTTCATCACCTTGTATAAGAAGTGTCAAGTACAGTAATGTAGTATTCTGTGGGGTATGTTTCTTATTATTCTCAAGAGGGAGTTCTTAACATTCATATTCAAGTATTTTGTCAAATTTCTGTGAGAATTTCAAGATATTCTGAAAACCATTTAAAACAAAGCAAATCATGTGAAATAAGTTTAAAAACTCTTGAACTTTATACTTTTTCCAAATCCTAAAACAGTAAGTGGCAAAATTGCATCTTGTTAGAATTGTTTTAGGGTCAGTCTGACCCAACATGGTGTATGATGGGTTAAAAGAAGTATAAATTACACTTCCTCGTACCTGGGGAAATAAAATAATGATTACTTATTCGTGCTTTTTGTGATATTAAAAACTTTTTTTTCAGTCGATCAATGGGCGTGAGAGATTTCAATGGCATGCCTGATGGTGGTTACAATGATCATACCCCAATGAGGCGAGATGTTGAAGGTCTTAGCCCGTACCCTCCTCATGCACCACAAAGTCACTCCTCGAGTGGGCTCAAGAGCCCAGACTCAGGTGTTAATGTATCTATTCTTGAGTAAAGACAGGAGTGTTCTTTTACCTAGAGAGCAGATCATGTTAGACCTCATGATATAGTCTTCAATAAACAGCTCACAGCAAAACCTAGTGTAGATACAGCTTGTATGTCTTTGGGTGCACCTGTGATCGTGCAAACAATGGGTGGAAAAGTTGGTTGGTTTTGAAGGGTTTTTATGGTGAATGTAGGTTAAAACTCTGGAATGAAGTACAGTATGTGTGCTCAGTTATCTCCTAAGGTAGGCAAGAAACTATATTTCTACTCCTGTTACCTGATTAGGGTTAAGCCTAGTAGCAATGGTGCCAGATTTGCTAGACCTCCGCATTTGGAGTGTTGGTTTTCTTCTTATGGGAATCCATTTAAAGTGTTTCTGGTTTAATTGCCATATTTTCTCAGGTTACAATCTTCCTTGTGGTTCTGTTATCTTTCAGATCTATGTAATCCCTAAAGATGCGCCTACCTGTTTGAGATAAGCAGCTCTGCTGTATGATGTGGAAATTTCAGAATGAAAATTGCTGTACACTTATTATTCAAGAAAATAGAGTAGGTGCAAGTTTATATAGTTTACTGAAGACTGTATTATAAGGTTTTGTGGTCACATTTTATATTACAATCAGTTAAGTGCAGTTGGTAAGGGCATTGATATACACAGTAACTGTTGAATCTAATGAAATAAAAAATTTCATTATGAGGTAATGACCCATGTTATGTTGTAGTGTGTGTGTCATTGATTTGGTCATTTTTAGTCGTTACTTATATTGTCTTTTGAGAAGGTTGGTAAGGCACAGATGAACATAAATCCACCTTGAAATTGCACTAGTGCTGTTATAAATGTGCCTGAATTCCTCTGCACTGTTACCACTGCCATTACCATCAACACTAACTGCCCCATAATGCCAATGGATAAAACAATGTTACCACCTACTACATCAGTGGCCATTCGTTTAAAAGCAAGTACGTACTTCAAAAGTCATTCTTAGGCATCACTGTTGGGTGGTAAAGGTTCAAAAGTACCCAAGAGACTAGCATACAGAATTGCCTGGATCACCTAACATTGTGATATAAGTGTTTCTTGACTATTGTGTAAGCTCGTCAGATTTTGAACAATGGTCCATGAAGTAGCACAAATGCTGTCTACATGAAAATTGCTTGTGTAGAGGGGCAAAGGGATTTTGTTTTTTTTTAATTTACAGGTTTCTTTTCTTGCAAGTGTTAAGAAATTTAGTCATGCCACTGTTGTAACAGAAATGAAAAGGTTTACATTGTAAAGTGGGAATCATTGTAAAGTGGGAATCATGGCTTTATTCTGTATAGAGATGTTATTTGTCTGCTTTACCGTGATTGTGAGTGTGGCTGGCACTTTCATTTCCTTACAATGTTTTTTCTTTATACATCTGAATTCTCAATTATTCAACTTTGTTACCCAAGAGTTTTTAAGAACAGTTCAAGGGACATACTAAAGTACTGTATTTCATATTGGATGGGGTATCAAATATTTAAAATTATTTTATTATTGGAGAGATCCCTTGAAGACATTTCAGATTTTGTAGCAGTGAAGCTTATGGTATTATTTTAGTAAGCTTGCATTTTCTTAGTAGAGTAATTTGTTAAAAAAGTAGTTATGCAATATGATGTAACACAGTTGGCCACTAACATCTTTTAAAATGCTTTCCCTCTTCATTACTGAACCTTCAATGCCACCACTGCCTGACTACTATGAGGCATGAGACTTATTGAAACAGCAGGTCTGTTAGATTTTCTTTTATTCTGCAGTACTTTTGGTACAAGGTACAACAGTTCTAACAAAATGCATTTGCAAGTTTGGTTTTTTAGTTTGATGGGTATGGTTTTAGAAATCATTCACTACTTTGGGGCACTACAGCACTGTTTTTAGAGAAGCTGTGGTGTGACAAGATGGTTTTTGAAAAGCGATAAGGTCTCAGGTTTTCAACTTATAAATTTTAGGTCTATGTAGGTTTATAGTCTATCAGTGTTCATAACACACACCATTGAGTCATATTGGTAATTTCTTACCCCTCTACACAGAGCAATTGTGAGCTGTAACCCACAGTACACGAGATAAGTGAGTTATACCTGTCAGACCCGTCTGTGATGTTAGAGAAATTCTTTTGTGGTGTCATTGGGGATTATGATTCTTATTGAAAATGTACATAAGTGTGATAACCGCTGATGCCATCCTCACCGTACTCCCAGAAAGTACAAGGAGGGCAGCGGTAGAGGCCGGCAGCTCCGCCATGACCCATTGTTGAGCCGCCCTCTCCGCTGCTGTTAGACGCCAAGTATATAAGAAGATGAATTTTTATTTTTATATGACTGTTATATTGTTAAAATGGTGACGGAGACACAAAGAGACAAGTTGGATTTTGGCAAGTTTGTGGTTGACGACTGTCGTTGAAGATAAGTACGAGTGACACTACCAGTACCACAGACAGCCTGGCAATGAAGTTTGAATTGCAGATGTTTCACTTTGGAATATGATTAATAATAATATTAAACCCTAAACTGGGTGTAGCACTTCAGGATTATAATGGGTAATTTGGCCCCAAAGCCTGGAACTAAAGAAATATATCTGAGGGTGACATGGCTAAAAAGAAAGGAAAATGGAATTTTTTGACACTTGAATACTACTAAACTTTGTTATTGCCAGACTTTGCCGCAGTTTGGCTTATAAAGGGAGCTTAAAGGCATATATTACGCATGAATTTAATGGTTTTAGGATATACAGTACAGTACTAGTACAGTAATTCTTTATGGGCATCGTATCTCTTGTATTCAATACTGCATTGCTATGTTGTAACATGATTATTATTATACTCCTTTTCATATCAATGTGGCTTATCAGAACCCTGGTTTTCATTACACTCCAACTTTAAATAAATTATAACTCAAAATTCATGGTTTTATGTTGATGATGGAGAATCACAGTGTTTTCATGGAATATGTTATATATGCTGCTGAGTGGACTCAAAGAAAAAATGTGAAAATCATGACTCTGATAAGTTAGAGGTTCATTTCTTAGGAAACAATTGTTTGCTAAGATGAAAATATGAAATAAACACAATTAGTATACTCTCATTTATTATGGGCCGTGGAACCTTGATTTCTTGTCAAAACTAGGGAAATTTCTCCCACAGAACAATATCTGGCTAGGTTTTAGGGAGCTTGAAATATTTTGGCCCAAGATAATGATGCTGCCAAGCATACAGTATAATAAATGACTTGCAGGTAAATGTAACTTATATTGGTCATATATAATCTCTGCTTCCCTTCACAGGGAAATTGAATTCAATTGTTGGTTTAACTTGCATCTTGATTATTATAGTTTTGTATAACTGCAGAAATACTATTACTCATATAAACTGAATTAGAATCCTATATGACAGGGGAAATTAGTTTTCATAGGTTTTTGGCTATTGTATTGCCATGTGTAATGCCCATAATGCTTTTTTGATTGATGTGACATTCTATAATGGAATATGATATGGAATATATATTGATTTATGTAGAATTTATCATCCCTCCATGGTGTGGGATCCAAAGTTTTGTGTTACCTTGGTGCAACATGTCTGTGTTTCAGTGAGGGGCCCCCATGATTGTGTATCAACTTAGTGTCAGTTCTTGCTAATGGGACTTAAACTTAGCCTATCTTGCACTTTATTGTTGCTTTAGGAAAGTTCAACTCTTGAGAGATGCAATTGGTATTTGTACATGCTGTTTGATCCAACATTGCCTCCTTTCTTTGTAACTGGTTTTCTGCCCGTTGTCAGTTGATTTAGATTAATTGTTGCTTAATTCATCAGTGAATTTCCAAATTGATTGGGCAGATAACAAAATGAAGTATTTTGGCCATAGAGCAACAGGAGAGGTCTTAAATTTCTATATAATTGCAGTGGGCTGAAATGCTTCTTATTAGCATTTACAATGTTCTTTGATATTAAGAATAGAATTATGGGGATGCTTCAGTGTTTTGCATGCATTTGAAAATTTGCAGCCAGATACATTATAGCATTAAGAAAATACAGTATACTGATGTAATATAGGTAGTAAGCCAATATTGTACTTTTTTCTGAAGGGATACATGTATATATCTTTGCTGTTTCATTGCTTGAAAATTAACTTTCAGTGAATTAATTGTTCTCGTAAATGGTGTGGGTAAAAAAAAAATTTTAAGAACTGTATGTAGGTGACTTTGGAATTCCATGTAACTACAGTTTACACATTTTTGTTTGAAGTTATAACTTTTTGAATACCATAATGAGCAATTGGTCATTTGAAAAAAAGGCTTTTCTTGCATGTGTATTTTTGAAGCTCAGAAAATTGTTAGTCATTTCCTAAAACATCTGAAGTTTCCTGTGTGCTGTATGATGGGGAAAATGCAGTTGTGGTTTTAAGTCTGGTATTTTAGGCTCTTAATTTATAAGTATTTAAGACTTATTGCTCTTCTTTAAGCTGCACAGTAGCATTTCGGATCAAGTTTTTGAATGGGCCCCTCCTTGATGTTAAGCTTAAAACATAACTTTTAACAACTGAATTTCCGAGAGAGAAGAACAGATGAATTTATAGTATTTAATGAAGATTATACCATGTTATAGAATTGTAAAGTATTAAATTGCTATCTATATTCAAAGTTTCTCAGCTAGAAATAATAAAGACTATTTAACTTTTTGCATGAGTAGTAAATTAAATTAAAACCTTCATTTCAGTATGTATCAGGCACACAGTATTGTATTGCCTATGTAGTTTGTAATACTAAACATTTCCTAGCAACCAAGTTGATCATAGAAGAATATATTTTGGGTGGATAAACCTTGTACATGAGGATGTTGAATACTGTAGTTCATATAACTACAGAAGGCTAGTTTTTATTCGTGTTGGGTTAATTTGCTAAGAATGAAATGATCACTGGTGGGTGTCATCAGTGCTGCTGTTCTCCTCCCTCGGAAACTCTTCATCAAACTAATTGTTGTATCAATATTGAAATGTTAACCCAAGCAAGTTTGAATCAATGTAATAGTAACATTAATTTGTGTAGCAAAATTGAAGCCATGTTATAATACTAACCTCCAAACGACACAACACAAACTTGTTGGGGGATGTTTTGTTGTGTGATTTCATGTCATATGTAGCCTGTGCCCTAAATTCCTTGGTCATCTGTGAGTCTCTCTCTTGCTCTAAATTCCATTTAAAAGGTCTCATGGAACCTAAGGCAGTAAAATCATACTGGTTGGGAGGGGGTTGAGTGTCATGATTAAATGCAGAATATGATAGTGTTCTGCTTCACCACAGCTGACAGATTTTGCCTCGTTCCAGCAAAGAATCTTTGAATCATTTGCAAGTATTTTGAAATTTTAATAGTGGTTGTAATTACCTTTTTTGCAGTCATGATGTAGAGGTACTCACAGACTACCATGGAACTTGGGGTCCATATCAATACCCAAATTAGATATTTTGTGTGATGATTAGCCTGCAGCATCAATTTTTAAAACAGTAATGGAATGGTTGGAAGTGTATCTTCTTGAACTTTATAATAATGGACGTAAAGATTTGGGACATGTAATGTGGTAAGGCTTCTTCCTGCAAAAATAGCATAAAATGAAGCATTGTGGTATAAAGTATGCATAGACAGAATTAAAGTTGGGTAAGTAAAAGTTAGGTCTGATTAGCGTGAAAATATAACTGTTTGACGTAATGAAATATAAGATGTAAAATAACTAATTGTTTGGCAGCGCGAAATTGAGAATGGAATTTTTGTCACTTTTGGAAAATGCTTTTCTGGTAATTTTCTGTAATGATATGGATAACGTGAAGGATTTCTTTCATTTTTATTGCTGAGGAAGTTGATTATTCTTGGTTATGCATGATATTGTCAGTGAATTTTAGTTATTAGAAGATTATCATTTATTTTGTTGAAACACTTGAGTAAGTTGGTTTTCATAACTTTTTTTTTTATCATATTTTGGGTTAATTTCTCTTAGAATCCTTCTAGCCAGGAAGCCATATTGGCTGTATGCCTAAGCAGCTATATTTTGTCATGGTCAGTGTTGGTTTTAGGTTTTGATGGAGGTCAGGAGAAAGGCTGCCTACGGAGTGTATAGTCTGGTACTGAAAGTAAAAGGTTGGTTGGAAAAACTGTTTTATTCTCCTGGTGTCGTATGTTTATGAGGAAAAAAATTACTTGCCGGGAAACTTGCAAAGGTATCAGTTGTCCTTGAAATATCCATTGGCACCAATTTTTTTATTTTATTTTTGTAGGGTGTGCAGTTCAGTGCCTCAAAGCCACCAAATAATACGAAACAGGATTAGCATACATCACAGAATAGTGTAAATTTCAGTGACTAGAAGTACAGTATATTAAAGAGGTCCTTCAAAATTCTCCTAAAATGCCATGTTCATCAAATTAAATTTTCATTCAACAAATTGTATGAAGATGATATAAATGTTGAAAAGTTGGGTCCATGAATGTGTATGCATTAAGGGAAGTGATATTAATAAAGCAGCCAAAGCTGCAATGGTTATGACTAAATGAATTACCATATAAAACTCTTCCTTTTTGAGAAATGGCAGACATTGTGAAGTAATCTAACAGTAACAGATTATTAAACTGGCTGTTGAATTCTGGTGTTCTTTATTAGAAAACTATTTTTGGGTAACATTATCCCAACTTAGAAGTGGTCACACTCATTCAACCCAAACACCGAAGGTCCTTGAGTGACCGTCCAGCTTCAACCAGCAACGCGTATTAGTTACTGAAAACAAAACTTGAAAGGAATTTTATTGGAATCATTTTCAACTTATTCCATTGCAGTAATTAACATTTAAGGTGGTGCAGTATGTTCAGTATATTAAGTAACTAATATAATCAGGAACAAACCCATCAATTCAGCTGTATGAGCGATAAGATTCAAGTCAGTGGTCTGTCGAAACTATATATTAATACATGCTGTTGAGCGAGAGCCCATGCTAGCACAAGCCTGATGAACATGGTTTCAATGTTACAAAAAAGACTTCAATCATAAATTTTGGCCCATGAGTTTTTGGTCTTAATTTGAATCCAGTTTGTTTTCCATTCTTATCTTATTGTAGTTATGTGGCATATATATTTTTTAAAATACGCTGAGTTGTAAGACCCTTGTAGATCTAAGGTTCTATCATCAATGATAAGTTTAGAAAAGTTATATATTTAACATTTATGATAAATGTTACAACAAACAATAAATTGCAAATACAGTACAAAGCTTTATCTAAATGTAAATGAGGAGCTTACAGGTGAATGTGATTGCTGCATCATAAGGCAGTAAATTTTAAAAGTTTTTAGCCATATAGAAATACAGTATTGTACAGTATTTTGAAGTGTTCCTAAATTACTGTATATAACAAACTAATCTATATTAACAATGAAGACTAATAACAAAGTTTGATATTATGGAATTTATCAGCCATTAATATCTTTGCTGATTTTCATACTGTGGGTAGGCATCTACCTCCCCTTCCTGGTACTCGGGCTCTTGGCGGAACCTGCGTTGGGCAACCTGGGGCGAGTATTTCTGTGGAACTTCATACTCCAAATCGCCTTTGTATGGTGGAGGAACGATGTAAAGATCTTCATTCACCTTTGCTTGTGCAGCAATGATAGCTTTGTCACATTGCACGTTGAACCACCACTCGCAAACGCGATTTTCTTGGTTGTAGATTGTTCCATTGGGGCAAAGGAAGGACTCCATCAACCCATCTGTCTTGCAGTAATGCCATACCTGTTGTTGAAGGAGAATTTGTCATTAGCATGTTGGTTTTTTTTTTATATGGTTTGTGGCTAATTGCCTAAAGTGCCACATTATACAAGTAATGTGCATATTTAATTATAAGCTGTACTCAGTCCTCAATACAGTATTATAAGATATTTAAGCAGAATAATATTTCATTACATTGAAACGATGCGTTAGAGATTAGGACTTGGTGGGATCTTATGATCAGGTAAAACATTCATTTCAATAGTGTGGCTGCTTTCTCATAAGATTGGCCAGAAGGTATGTACTGGCACATCACAAATGATGTAAAACAAATGCATCAGAGAGGTAATTCTTTTACATTACCTGGCAATGGGCAGTGTCGTCAGCATAAAAGCCTGGCAAACGGTCACTGCATGAGAACCCGGTGTTGGGGATGAAGGCGTGTACAGGATAATCTTTGCCAGGTTCACCTAAAAGGAAATTTCATAAGTAATATGGTAACTTTTAAATTTAAAGAAGTTGCTTTGAAACACTTCACATGTCAAAGATGGAACTAAATTTTGCAGAAACGTTAAAATCAATAGTATTTGAAAGAAAAGTTGAGCATATTTTAAAAAATTGAGCTCATTCTGCATAAATGGGCAAAACTCTTATCTAGAAAATGTTGTGATGCATTAGACTGTCAAGGGAAATGAGATTAGTTGTTCAAATGAATTTAGCAATGATTACTTCATCTAGATATAACAACACAATATGATATATACAGTATACGAGCAAGTATAAAAAAAGCTGATCCAAATAAATTTATCAGTTTTGAATGAAGTAGGATGGATTTTATTGTGTTCCTTCAGAATGACTGTCAGGAGCAATGAGGAACTGTAGCTAGCGATGGTTCCTTTCCGATAAGTTCACATGGTGTACAGATCAAGGAAGGCATGATCTAATTGTTTGGTCGTGTGTTGGTTGCGTGCAATACACACGCCTACCGTATTTGGTCTGGTTAACTAAACTAGTGGTGCTTAATAACTGTAAACATCTGTTACAACGTAATTATTTGATATTTGTGAATTCAGAAAGTCTGGAAGCGCTCTTATTAGTAAGATGTTCAAAAACCTCTCCATTACGGTAGATACATAATATATATATATATATATATATATATATATATATATATATATATAATATATATATATATATATATATATATATATATATATATATATATATATATATATTATATATATAGTATAAAGAGTATTTTTTAGTTATGTTTCTAAGATGATTTTTAAATATGGCATGCTATTTTTTGTGATGTCACTTTAATGTTGAGCTCAATCGAAGTTGACCATTTAATAAAAATTTTCTTCCTGCCAAGGATTACGCTTCAAATGACCAGTTTTCACAACAATAATGTGGCGAAGGACATTGTTTTATAGCTGCAGTATTACTTATAACCATACAGTACCTGGAATGGTGTTTAGATTTTGTTCTTCATCTTCATCGTACTGTGGTTCCTTTTCATATCGGTTTTGGTACTTGGGTGGGTCAGCCCTGTATTGATTGGCCTGTGGCGAAGGATATCTGAAGAGAAAAGAAAGGATATTGACACTAGACAGGTGCAGTAGGCTATACAGTGGGTAGACTTTTACAGTATTGTGATATTCATTTCCTAGGAGCAATATGCCTGCAAAAGATTTTCCTATGTACATCAGTACAAAAAAAAAAAAAAAAAAACTAAACCCACACAAGGTAAGATTCAGGTTTAAAGTAAATTCATTTGTCAAACTCCCAGAGAGAAAGAGAGAGAATCTGGTGATAATGTTACTAATGCTCTGCAATTCTTATAATAGTACTTTGATCAGACCGCTGACGATGGGTGAAAATTAGATGAAGACACAGTTAAATAAGTTGAATAGCTAGGAGGGAAAGAAGTAATAGTTATTTACTTGGGCTGACAGGATGCTGCAATGGACCTTTTAGTACCTCCTGTGTGCACTGAGCAAGGACAAGGCTTTCTGCAGGCAGTACCTCCAAAGGTCGGTTATACGTCTGCTACATTTAGTTGCACTAATAGTACGATCATGTGGTTCCAGTACGAGCACAAATAGTCAAAGATAACCCTGAGATACATCACACCAAGAATTTTGAGTTTCCTTAAATACGCCGGTGTTAGCAAACCAGCCGATCGAGACTACAAAGTCTACCCCAAAAGCCAATCAAAGTCCTTCAAAAAGAAGGCATCATGCTTACCCCATACAAAATGGGAAAAAAGCACGTTAAAAGAAGAAGAAGAAGTTACCAAACCAGTTATGCAAGTCATTTAAAAATGAACCTTCGAGTTACTGACCCAAAATAAAAGATAATCTAACGTGGATTTAGCTGATCTATACACACTTTCTGTACGGATACTTAAAATTGTAAGCGGACAAGTTCTGGCAGCTATCTTAGGTAGTGTGTGAAAGAAGTAGGCGGCTAGTATGGACCAATAGCGATGAAAATTGTCAAGCTTACCAGTTGATGCGTTGTTTGGTTCATAATTCCTATCGGGAAAATCTTGCTTGCAATAGGAATACGATTTAATAGTCTGAGTCGGCTAACCTACTGATTGTAACTTTTGTGGACTGTTATTTCTAAGCGATAATTGAACAATAATTATACGGATCCAAATCTTCATTTGTTTGCGGATAAATACATTACAATTTACAGGTGACTGGTAGTCCTCCGCGTTCATCTGGAAAAATGTGTTTTCTTAAAAGTGTAAGGTTGCCATGCGAATTAAAGTGTGTTAAGTAAAGTGTTCAGTTACCAAGTGATTTCTTCATAAGGTATGTAGCTTGTAAAGCATTAAAAGGTCAATGTCCAGAACAACTCCGCGGTGAGATATAAGAAAATAGGTCACACTATAATTTTCACAATATAAAATAATAAAACTTTGTCTCTGAACACTTTTTGAGGAGATTCACCATATCCGAGATATTAATGATTATCTAATCGGCATCCTCGAAAAGTTTCTAAGTCGTTTGTTTACATCCAGTAGGGAGTTGGTTCGAAAATGAGGTTTTTTACTGTAATGTTTCTCAGGAAGAGTGTAATGGTTCTCAGAAAAACTAGTTCCCCATCGAATGATTTTCGATTTTTGACATAAGGTTAGACAATACCTGTCCCCCAACCCCCTCCATAGCTAATATGGCAAAATTGTGGGTGTTTCCTCATCATAAGAAGTGGTCTAAAACGCTTTAAATATGAAAAATATTACATTTTACTTTTAATTTTGGTACTTTATGCATGCGGAGTTCTTCTGGACATTCACCATAAACAAGTTAAAGTGACCTCCATGCTATATGACTATCTCTACTCGGCTTAGCCTAGACCTATATGTGTCATATCCAGGTGAGGTGAAATTGCTTGGCTAGCATATTGCCGGCCGCCTGTGAAATTGGACAAACCGCCAGCCAACAGTTAACATATTAACATAACTAGTCAGTTCTAGGTAAAATTGTATAAGGTGTCAATAAAACTCCTGCCAGCCATTTTTGCATGAAAAGCATTTTGGGTTTTTCATGCAAAAATGGCTAGGAATACCAACCTAACGTAACCTAGGGGAGTGTACCGGTTACAATTTTGCCGCATTGTCTATGGAGGGGGCGGGCCCGCCGCGTTATTGTCTAACCTTATAAGTCGTAATTTGATTAATTTATTTTTTATCGTTTGTGCACAGTGTTTATGGGGTTCAAAATAACGAGAATGAAGAGCTTTTTTCAAAAAAGTAGGTTGCAGCTTCATAGCCTGTATTGGAAACTTATATAATAATACCCAGTTCTTCGCCAAACATAATATTATGACACATATGTTTTTTCCCCAGACCTTTTTTTTTTTTTTTGCATTTTTTCATATTCTGGGTCTAGTCTTTTATTGTGGGACAAACTAAATATTTGGGTTTCCCCTTCTCATACTCCCTTGCTACTTGGGAAACAGAGGATTTTGTGTGGCGAAAATGAGTAGCAGTAAGGACAATAGGCCTAACTTCGTGAAATACACTCTCAAACTTTGGGAGAAGCAGTGATAAAATATGCATGCTGTATTCGTGTTGTCACTTGAGGAATATATATATATATATATATATATATATATATATATATATATATATATATATATATATATATATATATATATATATATATATATAATGTATATATAGGCCTAGGCCTAGTTTGTACCATTTGAAAGGGCAAAATCTTGACCTAACCTTGCGTAGAACAGCTTGCCCTGTTTGACTGTTTGTATGGGTTAGGTGCAACATGAAAGCATCCCAGCCTACTCCAGAACGAAATATCCCACCTGGCCAAAGGGGCTTCACCCCAGTGGCCCCAACCTCTGTAACCTTATCTAGGTTAATAACAAATCCTGTGTCTTTGTGCCAATCTGAGGACTGAACACCTTGTTTTAGAACATGGGCATAAAACATGAAATTTTAATTTCTCACCATTAGTTGAAGTGAAATTTGCATGTTTCTTTAAGTGTTGGGAGCAAAAATACTAATCCCATATTCATTGTTTGCAGTAGAGTATTTACACAAAAAGAAAGAACTATTGTCTAAATGGGATTAAGACTGAATTAAGAATTAGGAAAATTCCTTAGCCTTCCAGCATTATTGGTTTAATACAGTACTGTATCTTCCTTGTCATCAGCGTATTCCAAATAGTGTCTGGTATTTCATAAGGTGAAAACCACTGCAATTAGGAGCATGCATCCATCAGCATTATGTGATTCTATCTCAAGCAGTTTTATCACAAATCACCCCATAATGATTTTCATGACAATGTCAGGATTCAAAATGTTAAGGTAGACCCATACTGTCATAAGTTAAAAGTAGGGCACCTACTGTAACCCAGCATGTGAGTTATATCTACACGTTAATGTAATATAAAATGCAGGTCTCAGTTCTTAAGTCAAGTTTTACCTTGCCACAAACCAAGTGAACATTTCTAGCTAAAGGTTATCCTATGTAACTAGGTTTATGTAGTAAAAATGTGTAACAAACAATTTGCTGTTCAAAATTGCAGTACCTTTGTATTGCTATGGATATAGTGTAAGTAGCAAAGAGTACTAGAAGTTTGCTAGTTTTACTGTTAGACTTGTCATATTCTCTTCAGTGCGAAGCACTTGACATGAGAATTGTTTATTGTTTATTTTATAAGTGAAGAGTAGAAATGGTGGTTGCAAACACATTATACATGGTAAAACAAATATTTTGTTGATGTCACAAGTTAGATTAGGCTGTTACCAGTCCCGTGGGACAGGTTAGTTTTCCCCCTTTTGTTGGAGGCTAGGTTAGGGAAGCCAGCTATAAGTTATAAAACTACCCAAAAAGGGGTATGTTGAAGCCTCACAAATAAAACAGGAAATTGAGAAGTTTCGAAACTCCATTATCTTGCTAATTATGAACAGTGTGAGATAACTGTATGTTGTAATGAGACTGATTGCTTAGAGAGAAAAAAAAAAAGAAGCGATAGACATGAATAACATGCACAGACAATAGAACAAATTAAAAGTGAAAATAAGTAGCATGTATTCTTAATAGGTAAAGGAGAGATTTGTGTTATTGAATATCTGCTAGTAATTATTTAATTTTCAAGTGTATAAAAGCCATTGTATACTACTTTATGGTGTGTTTTTTTTTTTATTTTAAAGTTTGAGATAAGAACAAAAATACAAGTTCAATGAATGCTAGTAAATATAACCTAAAAATCTCCAACAACTTTGGGAGTTTAGTTTTAATAGCATGGTTTCACAATGAGGCCTGACATTCCTCTAGAGATAGTTTGTGAAGTAAATACAGAACTGTACAATAGAAAGTAAAATATTGCTGTAAGGTGTTCGGTCTTACTCACTGCCTACTGTCTGTCATATGGAGTGGAATTTTATGTTACTAAATACCTGTGATATCTTGATCATACCTTACTTTATTAAACTCCAATTTTTAGATATAGATATATATATATATATATATATATATATATATATATATATATATATATATATATATATATATATATATATATATATTATATATATATTTTATGAATAACAATGATAGGCTGCATTGGACATAAAGTTTAACTCACAAAATCTTAACAAGAGAATGCAAGGCAACCATAAGTATGATACAATTGCAAAATTACTTGAATATAGTATTGCCATCATTTTTGACGTGCCAGTTGACTGTTTAGTTACTGTAGTAAATAAACAAAAGAGAAAATTATATTACTCACCTCTCTCTTTCTTGGAAGTTCTGGGAAGGTTCTCTGTAAAGAGGAGTTTCATATGCCTGCTGTGCTAAAGGTGATCCAAGGCACACACCCAGTAAACCTGAAAACAGTAGATACATTCGTATGCAAATATCAGTTTTCAGGTGACAGTTCTCAAATTTAAACATCATAATACACATGTTAGATACTACCTATACGTAAATTGTTTCATGAGGATATAATTACAACTACTGTATCGCATGACTTGGTATTTTTGAAACAAATATACTGTTTTCAAAACCCAGGTGAAAGGTTGGTGCTAAGAACTAAAGGACTTAATAGGAGGCTATTAAGGAGTGCTAGAAAATTGGGTTAGAAATTTGCCCGGAAAGTATTGGAACGGATTCCATTTTTTTCCCACGTTCTGATGTGATCTGTTTGGTTCTTTATTGGTTCTGAGGAGATATTAACCGATTCTTATAAAGGTGAGTCAGAAATAGGTTTAAAAGTAGAGGAAGATGAGAGAGTCTTGTGAGAGCATGGGATTCAGGAAAAGGTCATGAGAAAAAATGAGTTGTCAAGCAATTATGAGTAGTATGTTACAGATAACCAATTAAAACCGTTTTACATTTTCTCTTTTAGTCGTTTATATTGTAACTTTTAAACTGTTTTTTCGGCTTTCTCTTTCCCCCAGAAATTGAAACATGATTTTGTTGTTAGTTTTTGAAACTTATTCTACTCACAGGAGTAAAACGTTAACTTTTAAATGTACTTACTTAAAACGACGATAGGTATCATGGTTAGTATCTGGAAAGAAAAATGAAAATGTGAGCCATTGCTAGCTTAATGATGGAAGGTTTCATAAAAAGTTAAGTATACCTTAGTTTAACCAGACCACTGAGCTGATTAACAGCTCTCCTAGGGCTGGCCCGAAGGATTAGAACCAGTTGGTTACCTAGCAACGGGACCTACAGCTTATTGTGGAATCCGGGCCACATTGTAACAATGAATTTCTATCACCAGAAATAAACTCCTCTAATTCTTCATTGGCCGGTCGGAGAATCGAACGCGGGCCCAGCAGAGTGCTAGCTGAGGACGGTATCCAGTAACCAATGTTTTGTAAGGCTGTGAATGTGTCAGGAGCATTTGCCACATCTATATGACTGAATTGTATGTTGTTCAGGAATATAAGTACATTATGGAGTTGCATCTGTATATATTTTTTTTAATTCTGTAAGGCATTAAAATCCTCCACCAGATGATCCTGAGCCATCTGGCGGTCGAGACCCAAACTTTCACCGTGACTGTAATGAACGGTCG
>NC_089741.1:24278991-24303991 GCF_040412425.1 Macrobrachium rosenbergii
TTTTGCTCTCATGTTTATAAATAAATAACTGCTGTATTCTATAAAAAGCATCTCTCTCTCTCTCTTTCTCTCTCTCTCTCTCTCTCTCTCTCTCTCTCTCTCTCTATACATATGTATATATATATATATATATATATATATATATATATATATATATATATATATATATATATATATAGTATTGCTCATGTTTATAAATAAATAACTGCTCTGCTCTTTAAAAAGCATCTCTCTCTCTCTCTCTCTCTCTCTCTCTCTCTCTCTCTCTCTCTCTCTCTCTCTCTCTCTCGTGTTGATGAAAAGAGATCTGCGCTGCACTACAAGGAGTATCACTTTCTCTTTCCTTCTTTTGAGGTTGTTTCATAAGCTGATTGCCGCTCTCCCACCACCATCAGCAGTTACCTGCAATCAGCAGAGTTTTCCCAAGGTGTTATTGCTCCCTTGCCTTTGCCTTCAACATTTTCTCCTCGGGCCTTTGTTTTTGGATAGACTTGACTGCTTTTTCTCGTGTTTGCTAAAAGCATTTTCCTTTCATTTTGTGCATGAGGAAAGTCGACGTTTGCATGCGATTCTTTTTGTGTTTTGTGTTAATGTTTTACTTTTACCTGTATAATTGCATTTTCTTTTTTCCCCTCTGTATGATGGAGGGAGAGTTTGTTTCTTACTAAATATTTTAATTTGTTACCATTACTTCAGTCTTCTCTATGAAGAATTGAAAGTTGACGTTTTATTCAGTGTTCTCTGGGGTTTAATTTATTCATCATGATTGGAAAATATAAAACTAGGTGTATGGTAATTGCATGCGAAATAGATAACTGCAGGTATATCTGTTTTCACGTTTTCATCAAAACCACCACTAAAGAAGTATCTAACGATAAGCCACACATTACATGGCTCCCCAACTCTCTAGATTTGTCATTTCTGTCGATGGGGTAAAAGTTGGAAAAAAAGATTTTGGGTGATTTGAGTTAAATACTTTGATATCTTACTTTACGAAAATGCCTGTGCATTGACAGTGTTCTCGTGCAAGTTTTAAGATTTCCCTTCGTGATTTTGTAGCGATGTTAAAAGCTACACCTCTGCTTAAAATGTTGAATTACCCGTGTGGAATGCCAGACGGGGTCAGTATGTAATCCCTTGTTAAGATGGGTCCTGGTTGTGGTAGGTGGGTGTCCAAGGTATTGTATTCCTTGCACGTACAGTTTGCAACGTCATTGAAAGGTGTCATTTTCTGGAACTGCTGCTTGTAGGAGAAGGGAGGCATTCTGTCTCGGTCAAGTGGTTAAGGTGCTCGCCCCATGAGCAAATGGTCACGAGTTCATTTACGAGTGAGCTGGAACAATGTCGGTGTCTTTCATCATAATCCATGTGGTCTCTAATGATCTAAGTGGTGAATTAGGTACTTGATAGTAAGTTGACCAAGGTGGGTTGAGAATGGTTGGAGACTAGCAGTCAACACCTTCTGAATCCGCCTAAGGGAAAAAGTTTATTTTCTGGGTCCTGTTTACATTTCAGATATTTAAGATTTACTGTTTCGTTATTTGGACTTTTATATTAAATATCACAGTATTTTGCTTACTGATTTGTATGTTTTGGCTGTAAGTTATTGTACATCCCTGCATTTTCATGTGGACTTTAATTTCAGAGTATTTCATGATGGTAGGATGCCATGCAAAGGTTCATATGCCATTGAGATTACAAGAAGTATATTTCACTTGAGAGAATGAACCTAATGCCTAACATTTTCAAATCATTTGACAGTACGTGTTTGAGGTTCAACAGAGAGAGAGAGAGAGAGAGAGAGAGAGAGAGAGAGAGAGAGAGAGAGAGAGAGAGAGAGAGAGAGAGAGAGAGTCTGAAACTGTTCTCCTCTATTTTCCGTTGAAAATGTTTTTTTTACACAAGCATTCGTCGATGCTGTCTTTTGAAAAGTTTCTTGTGGACCAGTTGAGTTTTTTAAAAATCTTGAATCGCTTCAGTGCATGGGTGAAAGAGTCTGTTATGACTGTTCATTCAATACGCCTTTTTTTTTTTTTTAGTAAATTTTCATTCTGGTGGTTCTGTAAGGCTTTGAGATTGAGTTTTCGTATGGGAGGCTGTCATTTTTTGAAATAATAATTATTATTATTATTACTGGTAGTAGTACTTTTACTAGTTTTCAAGTATAAATTATCAGTTACGAAAATCAGGTCATTGTGCAAAGTTTAATATGAGTAGTTATGAGTAGTTAGTAAATTGTTTTGACAACTTAGAATAGAGTATTTGAAACTGTTACTCTTTGCAGTAAATTGTTTTGACAACTTAGAGTATTTGAAACTGTTACTCTTTGCGCTATAAATCTTTTGGCCGAGTATATTTGTTGAACGTGGAATTTGAGGTTTATAGTAAACGATGTACGTTGACAGCACAACATCTGTTCTCGCTCCCGTCTCAAGGTGTGTTCCTCAGGCTTTCGGTTTTTTCGCATCGTTTTCTCTTTATCTGTGACCGTCTGTAGTCTTCCTCTTCTCGCATTCATGCGTCTGCGATTCGGACCTCCAAAACTCCTTTCTGTCATTTCCTTCTGGCTTTGGCGTTCTTCTACTGCTTTTCCTCATGTATCAGCTCTGTTCTTGTGAGTTCAGGGATTTGGTGATACTCTAGCATAGCAAGATTTAGTGCCTCCAATAGGCGGTTACTGCCTACTTCTCTTTTTCCTGTTGCATCCGGTTTTTAAATTTTTATCGGTGTGGCGTCATCCTCGTCTCTTGCCACATCCATCGGGGTGCTTCTAATTGTCTCCTCTTTTCTGAAGTGCTGGATCAAAAGGCAACTCGCGTGATCATTCCGTGATCATCAGTCTGACCCAGGGTTGGAGTAGTTACACCTGAAGAAATAAATTACAGTTACAATTACTTTTAAAAAATGTAAATTACAGTTACAATTATAATTACATTTGGAAATAGCAATTACATTACAGTTACAGTTACTTAAGAACAAATTCAGTTACAGTTACAATTACAAGGGATTTGGTTGCGAGAGTAAACGCTAATCCTTGGCACAGGAAACAGTGTAATGAGGCGAGCAAATCGAGCTAATAGGGTTTCATAATTTATTTCCAGAAGTGTAAGTGATAGGAGGGCAGAGTTCATATTAAAACAGTATTTATTAACACTACTGGCGGAGCACCAGCAAATTTAAGTCTTAGCTTATATAAGCAAACTAAAGCAACCCATCACTCCTAATGGAGCCCGACCCTTACCACTTCAGTTTTATAATTACAATTAAATTACAAATTACATCACCCTGTAATTAATTAAATTACAGTTACTTACTTTAAATTCATTTTCAGCTACAATTACACGAAATTCTGTAATTAATTATATTTCAATTAGATTACATTTACAATTACCCCAACCCTGGTCTGTCCCCACCCTTAGGCTACCTCTTCTCATGGTCTTCTTTCTTCCTCCACGAGATGTGTTCATGTCCTTATCTGTTGGTACTGTTTCAGCTGCTGCTTCGCTGTGTTCAAGGAAAGAGACCCTCTCCCTTGCAGGCGGCTCGTAGCACCTGTCATTCCACTTCTCACTATTATTGTTTTGGAAATCGGTAAACCTCGATTCGCACGGCTTTGTGGCATTTTTCCGAAATTGCCAACCTTTAGAATGGTCTTCGCATATCTGTTTTCCATGATGCTCATAAATTTCCTTTTTTTTTATTTTCTCAAGAGTCAGTTATATCGCTTCCTTTTTGGTTAAGCCTAAGCCTGGGATAGCTAAAGTAATTTGGTTACTTGTCCTTTTGATTTTTGCTTTGAAAAGAAAATTGCAAATTTAGACAAGATCTTAATACAAGAAAAAGAATGCATATTTCGTTCTCTCATTTTTATAATGATATTTAATAGTATCTTTTGAGTTTTATTGTGCATCAGAACTCTCAGAGCTCCAGTGTCTTCACCCATCAAAGTTTCTGCATGGTAATATGTAAGGAAAAAATATTAATAATATGCTTGCAAGTGCTTTAGTGTGGCTCAGGTAACGAGTGTGGTTCGTGGGCTTCTTGTGTGTGTTGCCACTGGCAAAGAAGTTTGACGGAGGTATGTGTTTACCTACATCTGTTTTTCATTACTCTGTTCACAAGATACCTCTGAACATTATGAATGGATTGTAATTAAATAATTCGGAGGTGTAAGCCCTGGCCCTAGGAATGCTTGGTTTGATTTTGAAATTAATTTGGATCTGGGTAATAATAATATATGTATATACACACAAACATACATTACATACATAAATAAAAATTTCAGTGCAATACTACCATAATGCTTTGAGGCAGTTCGTGAAAAAAACAAGCAACTGTTTTTTTTTTTTTTGTTCACGAGCTGCCGCAAAGCATTATGGTAGTATTGCACTGAAATTTTTGGAATGGGGGAGGGCCTAGGAATTACTGATTTAATTTAGAAATTCATTTGGATGCGGATGAAATAATGTGAGTTTTTTTCTTCATTGTTTTTTTTCTTGCTGCCACACTGAAGGTAAACGATGTACTGTAGTGTTGGACATTGTGTTTTTTTATTTATCTGAATATAATGTATGTTTGCGTGTATGTACTGTACATACATTATATTCCCTCTAGTCTCATATCTATCCGACCCGTTCCCTGTAATTACTTACAAAAAAAACTTAGGTAATGGCTAGTGAAGGTAGGTAATAGGTAGGCATCGACTGATACCATCGCCCCAGTCAGTCGCCTTTTGAGGTTTTCCTGTGTTTTTGAGGGTTAGTAGAACGGGTCTGTAACGTTTATGGGTTTCAATTTCTCGATGTTCAGCAGCAACAGCTGCTGACTCGGCTTTCTCCAGCGGCAGTGCTTGAAAAAGTCATCACCTCGCAAGTAGGGGTTTGGGTGTTTTATTTTTGTTTGTGGTTTTGATGCCGATTCGGTGATGTGTAGGGATTTTTGCGTGTAATGCACACGTACGGTAAGCTACATGCTTTCGTGTACGTTTTATTTCGATTTGGTTTTAGTTTTCTCAAAAGAAAACTATTGCGCGGGCTTTGTCTGTCCGTCCATACTTTTTCTGCCCGCCCTCAGATCTTGAAAACTACTGAGGCTAGAGGGCTGCAAACTGGTATTTTGTTCATCCACCCTGCAGTCATCAAATATACCAAATTGCAGCCGTCTAGTCTCAGTAGGTTTTTATTTTATTTAAGGTTAAATTTAGCCGTAATCGTGCGTCTGGCAACGCAACAACACAGGCCATCAAGACCGGCTGAGAGTTTCATGGGCCGCGGCTCAAGAGCATTATACCGAGACCACCGAAAGATAGAGCTATTTTCGGTGGCCTTGATTATACGCTGTACAGAAAACTCGATTGCGCTGAAGAAACTTCGGCGCATTTTTCACCTGTTATTTGTCTGTGTAGTCACTTACTAATTGAGGAAAATAAAAACGGGGTTTGTACGATTATTTCGTAAAAAAAAAAATTCATGCATTATAGGCGAATTGATTAATTACAAATACAGAAACCTGGACTTATTACTTAATACTGCTCGAACAGTTTCCGTTTCAAGTTATATTGGGTTTGCAAAAGATTCCGTTTAATTATTTACTGATTATCCTGCTTAGAGAGTTTCAGTCAGAGGAATTACAAATATGTATGTAAGTGGCAGGACCAAAAGCAAAACGTACGTCCCACCCCCAACCCCCATCCCAAAATAAGTAAATATAATTAAAAATAAAAAAAGTACGGAGGGCACAGATAAAGTTTAGCCCCATTTGAGCTGAGAATTCAGTCGGGAAGCAGGAGAGATCAATTTCCAAACTTAATGTGCAAACGTAAAACCACACTTTTTTTTTTTTTTTTTTTTTTAAGAAACCTCTTGCAGCTTGAGATAGAAACGTAAAACCGGTAGTGTTGATGAAATTGTCCCATTCGTGGGAATCAGAAATTGAGAGATGGTTTCTAATTTTTTTCCTTCATTTCGTTTTATTATTAAATTCTTCGAAACATTTCAGATATATACAATGTTGTTAGGTTGTCAATAAGAGCAACAATGTTTCGTATATTCAGTAATACTAAATCTCACTTTGCTGACACAGGCAAAGAACAAAGAAGGATTAATCGGGGGTCATTAATCTTCGCCTGACAGGTGCCTTAGACCAAACATTCACAAGTCAATCAATCATCTCAGACTTTCTATGTTTGGGTGGATTGATCTCTTCTTGTAGGTTACATTCTTATTGATCGACAACAATTGTATACGCAAGTCATCACATCCATTCGTCAAGAAGAGTCCATCTTTCATTTATTCTTTTGGGGGTCCCCGTTTACAGACATATTTGATAAAATTATAGTTCATAAGTTTTATCATATGAATAAAACCGAGGTGATTGTTTCAGCCAGAGCTACAACTGGTCTTTCGTCGCTTCTCGAGTATGTTTGAAGTAAATTATTATTATTATTATTATTATTATTATTATTATTATTATTATTATTATTATTATTATTATTATTATTATTATGAACAGAAGTTACCTTTCATAGAATATATATCCATATAGAAAAAAAGAAAATTATAGAAAACCTAAATACATAAAAAGAACAGGACAGGATAAAAGTGAATAATTAAAACGAATAAAGAATACAGTATTATATGCCAAAACTAAAAAGAAAAGTAAATTTGGCCTAAAAATGAATATTGAAGTTATGTGGCGTGTGTGCTTCTGTTCGTGATTTCTCGAAACTTTTCACCCATTTTTTGTATATTTTTTTCACTGTATGGCAACCTTACATTCGGGTTTTGAGACATCACTTAATAGATGGAGGACGTCGTGATTGAAATTACTGAAAAATATCCATACTTTTACAGTGTCTTGGTCACATGATGATCATGTGACTTCATATTATTTTCTGACTGTTTTCAGTGACAAGAAAATTCCTGGTCAACGTTCGTCATCAGTGCTCCACATCAGGAAGCATTAAACCTCAGCAGACTTTTCGAGTTACGTGTTCTATCTGAGATTTATGTCTTGTCAATCATAGGTGACCTAGAGACCTAAATATGTATTGATTGGAATTTCTCCAACAATGAAGATTTTAAGTGGAACGAAATTCCCTTTATTTCACCCCCATTGAAATTTGGGTCGAGTGGAATAGTCCCATATTTAGTACTAATGGCATTTCAAGTACGAAATAATGATTTTCCTTGTACTCTAAAAGCAAGCTTATTTTAAAAACTATTTTGTTTATTTCATGCTGTCGACTTTAATTTTTCAGAAACTCTTGTTAAATGTAAAGAATTTTATCATTTTGTCTTCCTAATCACTAAGCCGAAGACAGTTGCTGACGGGGAATGTTGATAAAACCCCAATCGGAAATCGGTTGTTGTAACCATTTTGATATTTTATAACTTTTCTCAGCGATATTTTACGCTGCTGCCAAAAGTTCAGTTCAGCTTTCTTTTTTCAAAAAGATAGTCATCATCAACCCCCAGATGCCAGAGGAGGAGAACTTTCTAAGACTTTGTTCTATTTACCCAGAGTTCTATTTACCCAGACTTCAAGGAAGTGTTAAAGACGAATTTCTTTTTTTTATTATTATTAGATATAAATTCTTAGAAGGGTTATAAATAAGCCTTATAAGATTTTTCACCTGGTAATTTAAAAAAAAAAAGATAAGAAATTCGTCTATGACACGTCCTTGAAGTCTGGGTAAATAGAACAAGGTCTTAGAGAAAGCTGTCAAATTTGTAGTGTTGATCGTAGGGTTAACGCCCCATGTCTAATACAGCAACGAGTGTTACTGAAATTTGCAACAAACCGTAGCAGTCTGATGCAAGGGGCAATAAGTCTTGTTTAAGCCTAAGAGCCGTCAGTATGTTGAAGTAAACTTTGCCGCTGAACTTCCGAAACTATATGTTAGAGTAGGACAATTATGCCAGCGTTGCATCTGAAAAATGACCGCTTGAAACTTCACGAAGAACACATAGGTTTAGGAAAAAATCCTTGTTTTCCTTTGGCATTTTCAATAAATCGGTTCTTCTTTTGTGATTAGAACCAACTAATACAGTCTTTGCATGACTTTTAAAATGCATGGAAAAAGGCGCTTATGCAGACAGAATATTTTTTTTAAATATTCGTATAATTTAGCTTTTTTTCGGCTGGAAAATGGATATAGGTTTTTCATTGTTTCCACTTTTGATATCTTTGGTTGCATGTTTTTTCGTCTTTGTTTTTAAAGATTTGTATTCAGCTGCATCTTTCGTACATGTACGCTTTTATTGGTAAAGCTTGCCTGATTTCATTGGAATAGGCTATATGGTGTACATCTTGCATATTTATCTTGGAAATATCTGGTGTAAGTCTTGTATACTTCTCACTGAAATTTCTAATGTAAATCTTATGTACCTCCCAGGGTGATTTTTATGTTTAAATCTTGAGTACTTCTTAGTTAAATTTTTATATGTAAATCTTGAGTACTTCTTAGTTAAATTTTTAGAATAAATCTCATTGGCATTTCTTTTGTATATATTAGATACTTTTTATTGGAAACTCTAATGTAAATCTTGCGTACTTCTCACTGGATTTTATAGTACGAATCTTGCGCAGACTCCATCCGTAATTCTAGTGTAAATCTTAACGTGCTTCCGCGAATTTCTGTGTAAAAACTATACCTACCGAGATCCTGAAAGAAATTACATTTATGAGTTACTGGATTACTTTCACCGTTTAGTCACCTGAGGTGAGAGCTCGAAATCAGATTTTCTGATCGAAGTTTATCTGGTTTCTTTGTATGGATGAAAGGATTCACATTTTTGTGTTTTTTTCTGGAACCACTGTATCATTTTCAACTTACTGCAAAGTATATGCTTGGGTAAACGTGTTAAGTTTCGTCGAAATGGGGACGGGCCCATATCTCCTTCGTAATGAAAATATAAAGGTGTCATTTTGAAAATGATCTCTATGGTTGCCGGGCTAGGAATAACAACTATTACTTGAAAGCTGACAAGCCAAATTAATAAGCAGTTATTCTAGTACAATTTAGATTCAAGTTTGTTCAAACTATGGTCCCATGTGCCAGGGAAGGAGAGGTGGAGGGGTTACAATGGAGGTCTGACGTTTTACGTAGAGATATAATTAATTACCTACAAGAGGAGGAAGGTGGTTTGCGTGAGCAGTATGACCCACGGGCCTCTTCCTGCTATCAGTAAGGTGACTAGCATGTATCTCCTTGGGTGTGAATGTCTAAAATATGACGATCCGCGAAAGCGTATCGCTGTCAAATGACCACTTTTATGTACATTTCAAATAGTGCATTTCGTGAATTTGAGTCGTGCAGTGAATCACGACTATGTTCAGTAGCACGACTTATGCCTAGATGTTTAACAAAGTATCTGGAGGTTATATTTTTCCTAGTTTGTTTTCAGCATGAAGTATTCCTGTGCTTTTGTTATATGACATTAGTTACAAGACCCAAAAAGATTTTTGGTAATTATGAAGTTCGTAGGTAGTGTGGACATTTGAGATTTTCTGCCGTGATAAATCTGCCATCCGAGTGTAATTAGTTTGTCCCTGTACTGCCAGACAATTGAATCATTTAGTAGCTTATGTTTTCCCTAACTTGCAATCTTATACCCTTTAAGTGGTCCATCGTGTCTTTCAAGTTCAGGGCCTCACTTTTTCACTTTTTTCCATCGGACCTGGACTATATTGCTTGCCCCACTGACCTTTGCCTTAACAGACGTAAAATCCGCCCCGCCTCACCCAATCAGAAATAGTTGCGTCATCAAAACGCTACTGAAACCAACGGGCGAAGCGCGAGAGAAGACACCACTTGGCCGTGAACGCGTCGCGAAGCCCAGGTGAACACACCCATTGAAGTGTGTAAATGCGTGGGTGAAAGTCGCCGCTTTAGTTCTCTTCAGTGTATATCTGAAAGGGGAGAATTGACAGTTTCCAAAAGAAGATGCGATGTAAAAGAGGGGCAATTAAGTGCATACCTCCCACGCTATGCAGCCACGCAAGAGCATCAGGGACGTTCTAGGGCCAAAGAACATTGGTAAGAGAAGAGTTTTAAATTTGAGTAGGTGACGGTGGTTAAGTGAAAGGCTCTAGTAAAAAATGCGTCTTTAAGTACCTTTTCTGCCGATGTTAATCTGTTTTGTTATAATTCTATTTCCTGTCTTATTGTTACAATTATTATCTCTATCCTACCGTATTGCTATTGTTATTTCTATTTTCGTATCGTATTGTTATATTATTATTTCTGTTTGCTATCGTATTAATTGTTAAGTTATTTCTCTTTCCTATCGTATTAACTGCCCCGTAGAGGGGTAATGCCATCAGTGCACCTCCTGCGGCCCCTTTCGTTCCTTTTACTGTACCTCCTTTCATATTCTCTTTCTTCCATCTTACTTTCCACCCTCACCTAACAATTGATTCATAGTGCAACTGCGAGGTTTTCCTCCTGTTATGCCTTTCAGACCTGAATGACCTCACAGGTCCCAGTGCTTGGCCTTTGGCCTAAACTCTATATTCAATTCTATCGTATTAACTGATTCATTCAGTGATATTTAATCATGAGTTCGTGGTAAAAGATTACTTCTAAAATTACTATCACTGCTTTTTTTAATGCTAGGGTAGGTCATCGATGCCCTATGTCTGCAAACGACTTCTTTAAGAAAGCGAAGAAAAGAAAACGCCCAGTTCTCGTCGCCTGACAATAAGCGCCTTTCCCTCCCTCGTTACAACGTGTCACCACCATCATTCATAACCTCGTACGGACGACGAATAATCCAGTCACTCACGTCTCATCTGGGAGGGAGTTGGGTTGTTGGGGGGGGGGGAGTGTGGGTGTCTCCGGAAATTCACAGGGTCTGGAATTACGCGGCACCTGTTCACGTCTGTAAGAGACGTTCACCGCCACCCAAACGTCTGAAATCGTCAAGCGGGCGTGACACTTATGGTAGGGTGCTATAAGTGCGTTTGTTGCTAGTTCGTTTTTTTTTACTTTTTTTTTTATTTTTTTTTTATTTTGCTGTGTTGGTCCCTCCTGTGGAGCGCTGTAAAGCTGTGTACTGTTTTTGCTGTTTATTGGAATTGATGATTCGCCACGGTACATTTGATACAGCGCTTTGAGGATATAAGTTACGTGTTGTAATTATTAGACTTTTTGTTGTTGTTGGAAAGTGTTATAAATTCTTTTAACCTGTAATGGGAAACTCAAGTGTAACGGATACGGATTAAAGAACCATTACTTGCACCGGGTTGTCCGGCTTTGGTTCCTTGCCTCCAGTCAAAGACACGCCGTGCATTTCAGTGGGTTTTAGGAGGAACTTATGTAACTTGTGTAAAATTCTTTCATACTTGAGTGGAATCGAATTGAGGATAACATCGCTGTTTGCATTGATTTGAATCATGGATAACGTTAATCCACGTATTGGTTGTAATCGGGAATTACATCAATACATGCTTCGACTCGAACCATGAATTATAATTAAATAGTACAGAACCTTTTTAGTTTTCTGTAAAAGAAAACTGTTGTGCCGGCTTTGTCTGTCCGTCCTCAGATCTTGAAAAATACCGACGCCAGAGGGCTACAAAATGGTATGTTGATCATCCACCCTCCAATCATCAAACATACCAAATTGCAGCCCTCTAGTCTCAGTAGTTTTTATTTTATTTAAGGTTAAAGTTAGCCAGACTCATGCCTCTGGCAGCGATACAACGCCATGCCACCACCGGGCCGTGGTTAAAGTTTCGTGGGCTGCGGCTCAAAAGCATCATACCCAAACCACCGAAAGATAGATCTATTTTCGGTGGCCTTGATTATACGATGTACAGAGAACTCGATTGTGCCGAAGAAATTCGGCGCATTTTTTACTTGTTATAAATAAAAACAAACTTTTGATAGTAGATATTTATTTTAGTAAGGAATACATAGCTTATTGCACATCATTAGCCATTTAGTATCGTCACATTAGATACAATACCTTGATGCTATTTACATTTAAACTGACTACTTAACACTAGAGATATTACTTTAATGATATGGCTTTCTTCATATAGTGAAATGTCTTACTAACTTATAAGGTTGATATGCTTTGATTAATGAAAACCAGTTTTCTCAAAACATACCGTTCTTGGCACCTTTGGGATATTGTTGAAACTTTGATTATAAAGTTCCAAGGGGTTTTATAACTTTGATTATAAAGTTCCAAGGGGTTTATAACTTTGATTATAAAGTTCTAAGGGGTTTTATAAAGTTGATTATAAAGTTCCAAGGGGTTTTATAACTTTGGTTATAAAGTTCCAAGGGGTTTTATATCTTTGATTATAAAGTTCCAAGGGGTTTATAACTTTGATTATAAAGTTCTAAGGGGTTTTATAACGTTGATTATAAAGTTCTATGGGGTTTTATAACTTTGATTATAAAGTTTTAGGGGGTTTTATAACTTTGGTTATAAAGTTCCAAGAGGTTTTATAACTGATGATAAAGTTCCAAGGGGTTTATAACTTTGATTATAAAGTTCCAAGGGGTTTATAACTTTGATTATAAAGTTCTAAGGGGTTTTATAAAGTTTATTATAAAGTTTTAGGGGATTTTATAACTTTGCTTATAAAGTTCCAAGGGGCTTTATCGTAACATCCGAAAGGAAAAGTACTTTTTTTGTATGAAAGAAGTAACTTGTTAACACCTTTATAATCTTTATTAATTTATACAGTAACAACATCTATATATAACCTTTATTTATACCGTAACCTTTGGGTTGGCAAAAATAACATTGTCTCCTCTCTGTGAAGGTCTTGATATCTATAATTTACCTGGAAAAAGTTCTGAGGAAAATATCCAAAAACATATTTGCTCGAGGAGTACCCTAGGAAGACATCTCTATCTGTTTTCTCAGGTGCACGCTTCCCTTACATTAAATGGTTATTTGATGTGGTAGTTAGCTCTTATAACTAATATATATGAACGTACGTCTAAGTATATATAGATATAAAGAGAGCTTACCGGAAGAATTATGTATGCTGAACATGATACACATTTATTAGAAATGGGGCGGCATTGCTGGTGAGCAACTGATGAAATATTTTGAAACAATATTGTGTGCTTCAGTGTTGAAAGCACAACAGTACATTTAAAATTTAACATGACATATCAGAGTGAAGTTGATCTAAATTAAGTCCGTTTCAAGAGGACACCATAAATTCTATATCACAACCAAACTGAGTGCAATGTTCATAAAGCAGCATTTATTTATTTTTATGCAAAAAATACGTTTTTTTTACAAAAACGCATTTTGCAGTGCACAAAACCAGTATGTACTGCGCTAAACACTGCTCACAGTTTCAACTTAGAATATCCCCTCCCACCCAAGAATATAAATGTTATAAAAAAAAAGTTACAAAGAGAGACCTGATGTCTTCAGTTCTAGCTAAGTTTAATGAGGGCATCCGTAAGGATCTGCATATCACAGTTGATTTCTCGAACCAGCGACTGGATCTGGGGCTTCGAGTTCAGAATCTCGACTGACTGCGTGTAGGGGTTGTAGCGGACGGAGAAAGGTCTTGGTATCGTGCCGGCGAATTGTCTGTTGTTTTTGGGAAGAGGTGGAAAAAAGAACGGTATTTAGCACGCGAGACACTTTCAAGTGGTAAGAGACTAATCATTATGTTTAGAATGAACCTTGAATGTACTCGGAACAATACAAGAGTTTGAACATTGTTACTTTACTGGCAATGTGTGTTAGTGCTCAATGGACTGAGACTTTCAAGTGGTTAGAGATTTTAATAATTATTTTTAGAATGTATTTAGAATAATAATACAAGAGTTTGAATATTGTTACTTTCCTGGGAGTTTGTGCTAATGTTCAAAGGAATGAACAGATTTAAATGCAGTACTTCCACATTTCAGTAGAATGAATCCTTTTTCACTTAATCAGAAATGTTTAATTTTCAGTCCTGAATAAGTCAGATTAATTTCAGCAGATATCTAATCGTTAATTATCTCTTCTTTTTCATATCAAGTATAATTGTTCTACCATATATAAATCCTTAAGTTTGAAATGCCATTAAATCTGTCTGTCAAAGTAACGTTAATCTCTGACCACACATGTAAGAGTTCCTTTGTAAATTGATAAGAGGAAAATAGTGTAACTTACATAAGTTTTTGCTTGGCATCCTCGAAGCTCTCGGCTACGTAGTACACGGGCTGGAATTCCGTGATGGGGTATTTCTGTTCGCAAGTCTTTTTGGGATCGAAGGGGCGCACCTCAGGCTTGTCCGACAGACAGTATTCCAGCTCTCCGTAGGAGGACAAGAGCCCAGCTCCGTAAGCTTTGATTTCACCTTGCTGGCGACACAGGCCGAACTCGACCGTGAACCAGTAGCACTGGAATAGATATGAGAGACAGATGTTTAGTTGTATCTTTAGATTTGGGCACCACATGCTCAGAAAGCACTGTTTTAGATGAATAGTGAGCATTTTCATTGTGAGCTATTATGCTTTTTGTTGATTAAGATACGAACTTTAATAGAATCAGGAAGTAATTAAAAGAAATAACTTTGTCTCATTTCTCGACAAACTGTGTGCTGGCCCAAAAGGAATTTGTTTTTGACGGAAGGCAATTTGAAAACAATGAGCAGCCGGGTAAGAAGAGACCAGTGATGTTAAGTTTAAAAAATTGGAGAGATTATATCATGGTGTTTTTTGTGAAGTGAAAATTTTGATTGGGCGATGTCTCGCCGGGCATTTAGAAATTTGATAAAAGGAATTAATTAGAGGCGACAGTTACAATTTTATAATTTGAAATCGTTCATGGAGAGGGCAGTTTTTCCTGGTGTGGTTTCAATTTTATTTAAAGGTAGGCATTATTAAAAGTAACGTAAGTCTTCTAAAAACCTTAATTATTTTACTAAGCAAAAAAGTAATGGGCAAATGAATTTTAGTGCTTATCACTGAATGCTTGATTTTCGTTAGAACTGGTTAACTTTGGTTAGAACTTTCCCTTTGGCTTTGGGATAGCTGATGTTTTCAGTATTTACATGACAGTAAGTATCGTCAGTGTATATGAGAAAGCATTTAAGTGAAAGCTTGCGGTAGTAGCCAAACTGTGCGGTAAATAGAACTAGACAATCTAAGACTATTTAACTAAGAATATTTAACTAAGACTATGGAACTAAGACTATTTAAATAAGACTGTAGAACTAAGACTTTAACTAAGACTATAGAACTAAGACTATTTAACTAAGATTGTAGAACTAAGACTGTTTAACTAAGACTAGAACTAAGACTATTTAACTAAGACTATACTAAAGAACTAAGACTATTTAACTAAGACTTTAACTAAGACTATAGAGCTAAGACTTTTTAGCTAAGACTATAGAACTAAGACTACAGAACTAAGACTATAGAACTAAGACTACAGAACTAAGACCATATCAGTATGCCTCTGGTTAGGAAAGAAACCATCGCATTAAAATGATCTCTAGATGGTCTTTAGGAGAAAACTGCCGTCACAAGTCGTTATCGACAACCAACTCACCGTTGCCAGCTTAGAAATAAAATCGTCGGGTGCCCCGAGCGATGCCAACCCGATCTCCTGGGAGAACTGGGCGAAGGCGGGGTCAGCGAAGAGGGGCGCGTGGCCCAAGAGCTCGTGGCAGATGTCAGGCTCTGGCGTGTAGAGGGGCTTGCTGGGGTGGCGGATGTACTGCGTCGAGTGGAAGACCCTGAAGGCGAGGCCTGCCAGGAAGTCCCTGGACGAGAGAAGACCCGCCACCGGACGGAGGGTGAAGCCGGTGCAGTCTGCGACGGTTGACAGGAGCGGTTAGGAAAGGGGGTTCTCGTTGATGTATGACTTGAGTGGGGTTCTCATTGATGTATAACTTCAGTATAGGGTTCTCATTGATGCATAACTTGAATTGGGGTTCTCATTGATATATAACTTGAATGGGGCTCTCATTGATGTATAACTTGAATGGGGTTCTCATTGATGTATAACTTGAACGGGGTTCTCATTGGTGTATAACTTGAATGCGGTTCTCATTGATGTGTAACTTGAATGAGGTTCTCATTGATGGATAACTTGAATGGGGCTCTCATTGATGTATAACTTGAATGGGGTTCTCATTGATGTATAACTTGAACGGGGTTCTCATTGATGTGTAACTTGAATGGGGTTCTCATTGATGTATAACTTGAATGGGGTTCTCATTGATGTATAACTTGAATGGGGTTCTCATTGATGTATAACTTGAATGGGGTTCTTATTGACGTATAAGTTGAATGGGGTTCTTATTGATTTATAACTTGAATGCGGGTTTTCATTGACGTATAACTTGAATGGGGTTCTCATTGATGTATGACTTGAATAGGGTTCTCAGTGATGTATAACTTGAATGGGGTTCTCATTGATGTAGAGCTTGAATGATTGAATTGTGCCAAGTGTGGAGTTATTTTTAATGTATGATTTTGATGAATAGCTGCTTGTTGATGAGTATTAAAGAGTATCCAGTGAGATTCATGTATAAACAAGGTTATTTTATTGTTTATCAGAAATTGAAATCTGTGCAGCTTGAACATCAAAGGAGAAGTACCGGAGTGAATAAGTTATAACTAATATCGACTGAACACAATCACAGATGACGAGTATCTCTGGTTATCATGAGTTGTGGTTTAGTACATAGGTCAACGAGCTAGGCAACTTGTTGTCTCTTTTCTAGCCCAGACATGAAGAAAACGAGAAGAAAAGGGAAGGGAGATAGGTATAACTTTACAATCGGAGTAAAGGCTTTAAGAAGTTAAAAAAAAAAAAGGAACATAATTCGAAAACTTGGAGTTGATTTATTTATTAATTTATTTATTTTGTGGCCTTTCCTTACCTTTAAGGAAGTCGGAAACATCCTGAAGTTGAGGGATGTTGTCCTCTCTGTAGCCGCAGTTCTCCACCAGGAGGGGGAAGACGTTGATGTGTTCTCGGCAGGCGTGCGTCTTGTAGAGTTTGGTCAGGTTGCGGAAGACGGCTCCCCACGTGGCCTTTTCCTCTTCGGTGTACTCGACTCGAGGGATTGGTTGACCGCTAAGAAGAGAGAGAGAGAGAGAGAGAGAGAGAGAGAGAGAGAGAGAGAGAGAGATTAATTATTTGGTTGCGAATAGCAGAGTGCGGTCAGTTGTTACCGCATTGCAAGTTGGCACATCATGTTGGGAAGAATGTGAATTTTATACGGTAGAGGAGTTGATGATTCAAGTTAATTGGACTTCGCATTTCTTTTTTTATTTTAATTTAGCAGTTTCAAAGTACATTGTTTTTATGTCTTTTTTTTTTATGTAAATATTTTTTTAATCCACGAAAGGGAGATGGTTTGACAAAGCATCCCTAAATTATACATTTAAACATTCTTAAAATTGTTTGAAAAACATCACTAAAATAATTTTATATTTAAACATTCTCTCTCTCTCTCTCTCTCTCTCTCTCTCTCTCTCTCTCTCTCTCTCTCTCTCTCTCTCTCTCTCTCTCATAGTATGCCCCTCCCCCCAATACCCCTCATCCTAGCGTCTAATATACCATAGCACTTAGGTAAAGAAACTCGAAATGAACAGAAGAGTGTAATTAGGTCGTGCCACTGCCACCGCAAGGATGTGGCTTTGAAAGAAACTTGAAGACTATAAAGATGTATTGGCTAAGTAGTCTGCTGCCCCATTGTATTAGATGAAGGAAATACTTATGGACAGTTTCTACAATTTTTTCCCAAAGGAATTTTTTAACTCAATTATCAAACCGTTGAGTTATTAGTTTTTACTACCTCATCGACTTTGAAGTTTTCACCGCAGAAACTTCTTTTTCGTGATTTGACAGTTTTTGCTGTTAAAAGAAGGTATTAGTCGTTCGCGTGCGTTCCCTCAAGCTCACATTTCTTTTCCCAGAGAAGTTGTGTGGAAAAAATGAGTGGTCGTTGTGTGAGAAGCTATTATTCAAATTTCGTGTCATGCGTGCAAAGTACAGTTTTGTGGAATTCTGTTTTTCTCGTAAGTGTTAGCTATAGGGAAAACAATTGTTATATTTCAGATCTGTGAGCTATGTTACAGTTTAAGTATATGGGATATGTTACGACATGAGTATATTAGTGGCTACAGGCGAAGAAGAACAGTCCAGCTAGACTCTTTAGCACCTTGTGGTTGTGTATGAGAAAATGAAAGTCAAGAAGTATGCGGGTTAGATCGTGCGCAACAGTAGGACGTGACAGCCACACTTTCTTATTTTAAATACAGTGTTTAATGTTCTCTATCCCGAAGACTTATGCATGTGATTATCGTTATTATGATGTCCGAACTCCATTGATCTGGCTAATCTCACTGTCTGCCATCCCCAAGTCGATGAAAGTGCTTCCATGGCTGGGGGATCTCGCCCTTCTTGTTTAAATGATGTCCATTTTTTTTTTTTTTTTGCAGATGTTAGTATTTTTTTATGTAGGCCCCCCCCCCACAGTTTTCTATCGAGAACCTAGCATTTTTTTGAGTGTCTCGAAAATGAAGTGTGTGGATGAACGAGACTAGAAATTGTGGCCTTGCTTTTCAGAAATATTTTCATCCTTTGGTTATTCGCTTCGATGTTTTCATATTATTTTTTTTTAAACCTAGAAAGTGTAATGTCTTTTATGGAAATTAATGTCATTAGAATTAAAGCTGAGAACGCTGGTCAGTAGATAGATTAAAAAGTACTGTAATTGAAAAGAAACTAGTGCCTTTAAATTACGTAATTTTATGTATGATAGGACAAGTTTACCCTCACTTCATTCTGCTTTCGTGTTTAATTATAACCAGTAAAAACCATATGTACGATAAATGAATTTGCTAATCTTTGCATGTTAGTATTTATTTTCTTTGTAGTACTGTATGAATTTGAACTGCAATTATTTTCATAATAGCATTACTTAAGTTACCGTTATTACTTTTTTTTACTAAATTACTAAACTAGGTCGGCAATGGATACCATTTATGAGTCACTACGTGATTACGAATATCGTAACTAGCCTTCTTCCAAGACGGCTTATTTTTCATTACCATGTTTAAGATGATTCGTATAGCATCCTCCGCTGGAGCATTATTTGTTTTGCGAGGTATTTGACGTATATGCAATTGCAGAGGGAATGATGTTTTAGGGAACCCCGAATCAATAACATCCGAATTTATTTTGTTAGGCCTTTCAGTTACAATAACTTCGATACACCGCAAATGGTTGATAACATCCGTATTGCAGCGTCCCTTCGGCCCCTAGCTGCAACCCCTTTCAGTCCTATTACTGTACCTCCATTCATATTCTCTTTCTTCCATCTTGCTCTCTACCCTCTCAACAAGCGTTTCGTAGTGCAACTGCGAGGTCTCCTCTTGTTGCACCTTTCAAACCTACCCACTCTCAATTTCCTTTCCAGCGCTGAATGACCTCGTAGGTACCAGCGTTTGGCCTTTGGTCTAAATTCTATATTCTCTTCTGTTCAAAATGAACATGGATACTGATGGATCAAGCTATGAAGTAAATAAACAGATTTGAGCAATTCACTTACTATCTGTAGTTGTAGGCGATGTCAGCGAAGTATTTCCTGCGGGCTCTGTAGACGGGGTCTTTGAAGCCGGGGTGATCGGCATCCAGCTCGTGTCCGTAAGACAAAATCTGATTGGCGAATCGGTCCAGGTCGCTGATTTTGCGAGGGAACCATGGCACCGTGTCTGTTGGAGATTGGCGCGAATCAGATTGGTAGTTGGTGATGTGAGCGCTTATGAAATACTGTTGGAAACATGAGTGGTTTTCTTTTGGAATAAATGAACTCGTATGAAATAAGTTGTTATTTTTTGTGAAGTGCATAATAAGTAGCCCTTCGAGTGTACGCGCATGAGTCAAGTTGTTATTATCTTGTTAGTTTATTTTTTCAATATTCGCGCTGCGGGTGCTTTGTCATGTTTATACGTGTAGATAAAGATGTATTTTTATATTTTGTTGCAAGTGCAAAACACAATGGGAAGGGCAACTTTGTGCCCAAGAAGAAAGAACAAGGAAAAAGGAGAAGGAATGGCGGGGTTTAATCGTGAAAGAAGCGACAGACCTTCAGCCTCTTGAGGGAAGAAATGTTTGAGTAAGAAAAACAAAGGTCGGAAGAGAATTCCAAAGTTTGGTGGAAGGAAATGAATAGTCACTGATCTCTATAATCCTAAGATGATTACTAATTTTAGCAGGGTAAATATATAAAGGAAAAGGGATTATGGTGGTAAAGGACATACTCTTAAAATAACACAATTTTCTTATGGAAATATACCTTTGTTGTTGTGGTGGTTTCTGGAAATAACCTGGAAGTAGGAGCAGTTAGCCCTGACCTGCTCCATAGCAGCTCCCAGATTTCCAGTGGTGGAGTCGCACTCGACCATGAACTCGTACTTGGCCTCTCGTCGAGAGAGTCGAGACTCGATGTGGAGGAGATTCACGTTCTGGGACTGAAAGGGAAAAAGAAAATAAAAAAAATCAGGAGAAATAGGGCAGGTTTGATTCGATAGATATTGCGAGCACGTAATAAGGAGAAGTGATCCTAATGTTACCCTTTTTATGCGCTTTATTGTTGGTTTCAGCGCTGATATTGTAATCATATATAATATACAAACTTTAGCGTTAAAGATTCCTTTAAAGAGGTTTGACTCCTCTACCTTAATTCCCGTCTGGTATACCTCCTCATAAGTAGTCTCTTATCATAATTATCTGCTACTTCAAAGATGTATAGAGGAGCTCCCCGTTGAGGGCGGGGGGCGCCGTTACTTCCGTCACTGCACCGCGGGGATTACTTAAGGTTTCTTGCAGCGTCCCTTCGGGCCCTAGCTGCAACCCCTTTCATTCCTTTTACTGTACCTCCGTTCATATTCTCTTTCTTCTCTCTTACTTTCCACCCTCTTGTAACAATAGTTTTAGTGCAACTGCGAGGTTTTCTCCTGTTCCACCTTTAAAAACTTTCTAAATTCCCTTTCAGGACTGAATGACCTCATGGGTCCCAGCACTTGGCCTATGGCTTAAATTTTAAATTCCATTCCACATAGAGGAGTTTAACTCCATTTTATTTATTAATATAGTTTAAAGCCTCTTTATGAAGTAAACTCTTGACTACTGATAGTTACCTGGAATATTCTGAGGGCATTAGCCAGGGCGCCCACCTCCTCCTTCATGGAGAAGATGATTGTTGTGCTCTTCGCTTCTTCGTCGCCTTCCATGATGTACTGGCCACCGTCCATTAAGGTTGGCTGGAAAAAAGAAAAAAAAAAGAAATAATAAATAAATGAATAAATAAATACTTGAGTAAAATAAGCGCTACAAACAAGATTTTGTTTGGAGGGAATTAAGTTTCACTTAAGTTGTCAACATGAGGAATGTGTAGGAAAAAATATTATTAAATAGTCTGAATCATATCAGCTGTTCTGAACAATAGAGAAAAAAAGTGTACATGGCAACACCATAAGACACGTGAATAAAAAAAAAAAAACGTTAGTTACATTGTTTCCTTCTAATTTGACCATGATATAATTTATGTTTTATTAATTTAAAAGTGCATTATCATGCATATGCAGTTGACTTCGTTTACAAAAAATTACTAATCATCCAAAGTCCTTTGAAATATCCCGTCTGCAGACAACTGTCACACATTTCAGCTGTAAATAGTTCCAAGACATTCATTTTGTTCATGTCCAAAATGACATGTTTTCTTTTCCTGAAGTAAAGTAAGTTTTCTCTCCTGCCGAAGGCCCCAGTTATGCTGTCATTAGAGAGAGAAAGGGTTATTCCCCCCTACCCCGGCCCACTGTCCCCCTCCCCCTCCAGAAAAAAGGTGTCATTTTCTACTGTACGTAAGATCTTATTCTCTGAATAATTAACGGGTTTTAAGTTGACAGCTGAAGGCACCGTTAGCTGGGTAATCAATGGCCTCGCCTACATTGGCTGCTTAAGGCATAGAGAGCCTTTCTTTCTTAAATGCTGTGACTAGATTTTCTTCGCGTACGCCTGAATGGTGACTTTAGGAATTATATATATATATATATATATATATATATATATATATATATATATATATATATATATATATATATAGATATATATATATACTGTATATATAAAAGTTACAAATTGACACAAATCACAAAGAAATCCTTTTCACAATAATTATACATATAAATATATATAATATAATGTATATATAAATGTCAGTTACAAATTGAAAAATCACAAAGAAGCACTTTTCGCACTAAGTATATATATATATATATATATATATATATATATATATATATATATATATATATATATATATATATACATACATACATACATACATACATACATACATACATACATACATACATACATACATACATACATATAAACACTAGTTACAAATTGACACCACAAATCACAAAGAAGCCCCTTGCACACCAAGTTAAACCGTTTCCAAGCGTCATTCTTTCTCTTTTGTTAACAAGAAACGTCTTAAGCTTAGCTTATTTCTTGGCGCAGAAAGGGAACGTTCATCGTAATTTCATGTTTCATGTCTTTAGAGAAAGGATTCAGGAAATTGCGAGAACGGTAATATATATATTTTTTAGGGAAAAATCGTTTATTGGTTAGAAACTCTTCTTTTTACCAAGAGACCCAGAGTTCGAATTTTGGATGTGGTGGAGGGATTCAAGCTCGTGCCTTTAATAAAAGACGTAGTCACTTCACGTAAGCAGTATATTCTGTACATAATAGTTACTCGACTTTGCTAGGTCGCAGCCAGTATGGAGATGGGTGTCCAGCCAGCAACTTCACCTCTCAAGTACTTGCAAAAAACAAGATGGGTAAACTAACATAGGCGCTGGTAGCCATTGTAACCATTTTGTGCACCCGTTGAAGTAAGCAGCAAGTCATGCACCTGTTAGTCGAATTCGGTAGCATCAGCCTTTTTGGAGTAGGGCATGAGGTTAGCAACCTCATCCCTCCCACCCCAAAAAAACTTAAATAACATTAGAATGGTAACACCACCTGGAGTCACTTCCTTTAGAACAAATTATATATATATATATATATATATATATATATATATATATATATATATAAATGTAATATATATAATATATATAATATATATGTATATCACCATATACAGTATAATAGATATATATTATGAAATGTGTATATATATATATATATATATATATATATATATATATATATATATATATATATACACATATATACTGTAAATATATATTGTTTGTTTATCTTAAGCGTCATGCTTAGGCTATATCAACATTAACTATGGTGATGTGCTTTCAGTTGAAGTCTCAGAGCAATGAAAATAACTGGTGAGGGAAGTCGATAACCACAGTCGGAAATGCAGTGAGAGAGAGAGAGAGAGAGAGAGAGAGAGAGAGAGAGAGAGAGAGAGAGAGAGAGAGAATAATCTAGGAAAAGTTTCCAAGGGTAAGAAAATTTCCAGCCTTGGGATGGCCATAGATCCTTGAAAAAAAAAAATGATCATTATTCGTGATTTGGATAGTGTCTGTGCATCTAGATGTAGGCTGCCTTCATTCTAGATTTCTTTTTCTTTACAATTAGAGAAAGCCCAAATACGCCGTTGCAGTGAACTTTACTTCCATATTACTCTTTTTTTTGTTCCCATAACCTTTCTGTGTATGATTTTGCGAAATCTTTTTATCGATGTAACGTAACATAAATGTTTTCAGTAGTATTGTTTATCGTAAATACGATTCGTTTATAAACCTGATGCAATAACACCGTAAATTTCTCATTCACATGCTCACGGACAGTATATCTGAGTCTGTTCTGAACGCTGGTTTGTTTCCTCATTCTTCAAACCTCAAGCTTGTAAGCCGTCCCTATTTTCTGGTTTGCTGAGATCTTTCAAATATTTATTAAAAAAAAGTGTCAGTCCAACCCTGTCTGGTGTATCATGGTTGATTATTGATCACCGGGATTGGTTCTTTAAAATATAATGAGGTATTATCTTGTCTGAGCCAGCATCCTGTCTCCGGCACTGTAAAGAGTGTGTCTCCCAGCTGCTCTTGATTTAACTGAAACTTATGACACCTTTAGGTGTAGGGATTGACTCTCAACACTTCTTGATTTAACTGAAACTTATGACACCTTTAGGTGTAGGGATTGACTCTCAACACTTCTTGATTTAACTGAAACTTATGACACCTTTAGGTGTAGGGATTGACTCTCAACACTTCTTGATTTAACTGAAACTTATGGCACCTTAAAGTGTAGGGATTGACTCTCAGTACTTCAACACTTCTTGATTGAACTGAAACTTATGACACCTTAAAGTGTAGGGATTGACTCTCAACACTTCTTGATTTAACTGAAACTTATGACACCTTAAAGTGTAGGGATTGACTCTCAACACTTCTTGATTGAACTGAAAATTATGACACCTTAAAGTGTAGGGATTGACTCTCACCACTTCTTGATTGAACAGAAACTTATGACACCTTAAAGTGTAGAGATTGACACTCAACACTTCTTGATTGAACAGAAACTTATGACACCTTAAAGTGTAGGGATTGACTCTCAACACTTCCTGCTTCCGGTGATTCAGCCTCTTTTGCCTTCATTATTGTGGCCTTCCGTTGGTCGCACTCTCCATTCTAAAAGTATTATGAACAGTGACTAAGATGTGGTTAAAAGACTCTTTGTCATTTTCTCTCCAGTCAGCTTTCCAACCCTGTGGACGCCAGTTTAGATGAATTCGTTTTATTTTCCGATTCCAATGTCTCTTTGCGAAGAACTTCAGCCATTTCCCACAGATCAGGACCCCCTAAGACTTAGTGGGTCCTGTCACAGATGTAACATTTTAGGATAGTTAAACCTCTCAGTTTTTGTATTGGAGATACTCAGATAGCCGAATCTTCTTGTAAATGACAAGTTGTTTCATTTTGATATTTTGAAATTCTTGTGTTGATCTCCGATACTGAGAGAAGAATCAC